>NC_041410.2:58250395-58265395 GCF_900747795.2 Erpetoichthys calabaricus | reverse complement strand
ATATCTAGAAGAAGAAAGAAAATGAGGCAGCTTCACGAAAATTGCAATTTTATGCCTTTTTAACCTCGGTACCTCAAGAACACAAGATTGATATCATCTTGACTTTTACTTCAAAAGAATCAGAAATGACTGTGTAACAAACCACTCCTATGTCAGATGTTTATATTGACCCCAATAATAATTTAGATTTTTTAAATATTTAAACATGGTGAAAAATAATATTTTTATGATTGCCACTTAATATCTATAAGGGTTGATTGTTCCAAAAATCCATTCCCTCTTTTTTTTTAATACTCATTTTATGGTAGACAAAAACAGTCCTGTTAAATTTTTGTCTTGGGTAAGTAAGCGAGCGAATGACTCATTTGTAATGGGATCTGTGCTCAAGCTGGAGTAAGTCTTTTGAGGTGATGGGAGAGGGAGGGGCACTAAGAGTGCTGCGTAGGACAGTGAAGGACATGTATGCCACTCAACCTTCATTTGTCTTGTGCATTCTGTGGTATATTTCGATGTTATTACTATACAATTGAGAATTATTATACAAAATTACATCCATTATTGTAAATCTTGCACCAAAATTGTACAAGGATTTAATAAGCTCAAAACCACTAGATATTTATTTTTTTAATTTGAAAAAAATAATATTATATACAATCGAGTTGGAAGTTTTAACAACAAATGACTTCATAGTCAAACTTGGAAAAAAAAAATAAAAGAAAAAAGAACATCAAAGTTAAAAAAAACAGAGAGCAGAAACAGACAAAACCTAACAAAACAGAGTTCAACCCCTATAAGCTCTAGATATTTAATAATACTATACATGTCATTCTGCCATAATATGGAGGTCAAAAGTGTCCAGATTTGCTTTTTATTTATTTTACGGATGTAATATTCATTTTGTCACTCTTCCGGCTGAAGCTGTATAGAACAGCTAGGATTGTGTAACATTACCACATATTTAAAGAATCTGCATTATTTCCCTTTTTTTTCCTTTTAGCCAATATTGTTGCATTAAGTGGCTGAGTGAAATAAAAAAGAAAGCAGATAAAAATAAGCACAATAGAAAAAAAAGCAGATAATGTACTTTATTTCTCCCAGGTGACAATGGAAGTAAGTGGGCAAGGCATTGGGTGAAGGGGGGCTACAATTACTACTTTAACCTGCACACCAAAGAAGGCCAGTGGGAAGAGCCAGCAAATTTTGTTCAGAATAATACTCACTTGAGCCGTGAGGACATTCAGGTAGGAGAATACATTGTAATTTGTGGTTTTGTTACAACATTACTTCTCATATTAAGGACATCCCCTGTTTGTTTTACATTCTTTTAGTCTGCCATCTCTGGTGTAACTGCTGCATACAACAGAGAACAACTCTGGCTGGCCAATGAGACACTGATTACCAAACTACAGGCATGCAGTCGTGGTTACCTGGTGAGAAATGGGCTTACTCAGCGTCTCAACTACCTCAAGAGGCAAGTTCCTGCTATACTCCGGATACAGGTAATTATTTCATTCCCTTAAATCTACTGTTACAACTCCATTCTCTGGTAGACAAACTGCATCTTAATATGAGCAGTGTATGTGAATACTTCTAGGTAATAACCAACTTAACACTAGAATCCCTGAAGCCTATGAAAAAACTTGTAATCCCAGCCCACTTTAAATTCCTTCGCACCTCTCTATCAGCATCTTTTGTTTTGTAAATGTGTTGATCAGCACAAGCAGCCTGCTGTTCCAACCACCCCACACTTGACGGGGCTCAACTCGGGCAAAAAGTTCTCCCCGTTCAAACCAAGGCTCCTTATCTATGTTGTAGGTGCCTGGAGTTGTATAGGGTAAATAATACAGTATATCGTTATTAGGAATACATGCATTTCATTTGTGTTCCGTGTCTACAAAGATCTGGGTAAGTGTAGGATGAAAGGAAATAAATGTGAGGCAAGAAATGCTGAACACATAACTAAAGCAGAAACTTTTTCCATGTTATACTGATAAGGGCGTGAAGTGTATAATGTGTGAAGACTTTAGTCCAAATATCAAAAAAAAAAAAAAAAAACACATGCACTTTTATTTAAGAACTAGCTTTTACCCGCGACTTCGTCTGCGCGGGACTCTGTTTTAATATACTTTTTTTTCGGAAATATATATATATGAAGTTATAGTTATTGCCCGTGACTTTGTTCGCGTGGAACTTCTGACGCCGTGGGAGTGTAAATATTTAATTGGTTTTTAGAGGATTTCTTTATATACAATATTTTTTGTTTGTTTATTGGGCGGCACTAATATTACCAGGCTTGTGGGCGAACTTGCGCGTGAGCAAACTACGTAAAACTAACCGTGGGAGAAACAATCTTCCCTTAAATCTACACCAGCGTATTTCAAAGTTTGGCCCTGAGACTTATTTATCGTCATGGTGAAGCATACTTTGAGGGGAAATTGCAGTCTCTTAAAGTCAAAGAAGAGGATACTTTTTTTGTGAAACATAAGCATGAAAATGACCACTCGAAAGATTTGCTATGAACCTAAGTCGTTTTACAGGGTTATCATTTATAGACTGAACTGCATAGCATCAGGTCGCTCGCGCAAATGATGCCCGGCTGTTGCTCACTTTACCGTCAGGCAGAAACAGAAACATCCCCTTCCTCATTCCACGCATGCACGCTGTGTCGTTCGCCCCTCTTCTCAGTGGCAAGAGAATGGATATAGTTGACGCCTCCCAATTCACCCCCTTAGGGATGGAATTTCAAAAAATCCTTTCTTAGCGGTTGTCCATGTCATTATAGGAATGCACTGTCAAAATTTCAGCCCTTTAGGTCCAGCGGTTTTTTGGTCTGTGCGTTGTCTCAGTCAGTCATGGAACTGTTTTATATATATATATATATATATATAGATATATAGATATATATATATATATATATATATATATATATATAGATAGATATAGATATATAATATACACACACAGTGAGGAACATAAGTATGTGAACACCCAGCGATTTTGCAAGTTCTCCCACTTAGAAATCATGGCGGGGTCTGAAATTCACTTTGTAGGTACATTCAAACTGTGAGAGACAGAATGTAAAAAAAAAAATCAGGAAATCACATTGTATGATTTGTACAGAATTTATTTGTATTGCACTGCTGCACATAAGTATTTGAACACCTGAGAAAATCAGTGTTAATATTTGGTACAGAAGCCTTTGTTTGCAATTACAGAGGTCAAATGGTTCCTGTAGTTCTTGACCAAGTTTGCACACACTGCAACAGGGATTTTGGCCCACTTCTTCACACAGATCTCCTCTAGATCTGTCATGTTCCAGGGCTGGCACTGAGCAACACGGAGTTTTAGCTCCCTCCAAAGATTTTCGATTGGATTTAGGTCTGGAGACTGGTTAAGCCATTCCAGAACCTTGATATGCTTGTTACAGAGCCACTCCTTGGTTATCCTGGCTGTGTGCTTTGGGTTATTGTCATGTTGGAAGACCCAACCACGACCCATCTTCAGTGCTCTGACTGAGGGAAGGAGGTTGTTGCTCAAAATCTCACAATACATGGCTCCATTCATCCTCTCCTTAATACAGTGCAGTTGTCCTGTCCCCTTCACAGAAAAGCACCCCCAAAGCATGATGTTTCCACCCCCATGCTTCACATTAGTGATGGTGTTCTTGGGATGCAACTCCTCCTTCTTTTTCCTCCAAACACAGCAAGTGAAGTTTAGACCAAAAAGTTCTATTTTGGTCTCATCTGACTACGTGACTTTCTCCCATGCCTCCTCTGGATCATCCAGATTGTCATTGGCAAACTTCAGACGGGCCTGGACATGTGATGACTTGAGCAGGGGAACCTTCTGTGCAATGCGTGATTTGAAACCATGACGGCATAGTGTTCTACCGACAGTGACCTTTGAAACTGTGGTCCCAGCTCTCTTCATGTCATTGACCAGCTCCTCCCGTGTAGTTCTGGGCTGATTCCTCACCTTTCTTATCATCTGTGATACCCCACTAGGTGAGATCTTGCATGGAGCCCCAGTCCAAGGGAGACTGACTGTCGTCTTTAGCCTCTTCCATTTTCTGATAACTTGCTCCAACAGTTGATCTATTTTCACCAAGCTGCTTGGCAATTGCCCCGTAGCCCTTTCCAGCCTTGTGGAGGTCCACAATTTTATCTCTGGTGTCTTTGGACAGCTCTGTGGTCTTGTCCATGGTAGTAGTTGGAGTCTGACTGACTGTGGGGTGGACAGGTGTCTTTAAAGAGCTCAGACAGGTGCTACTAATTAAGATTACTAAGTGGGGTAGAGGTGGACTTCTTAAAGGCAGAGTAACAGGTCTTTGAGAGCCAGAATTCTTGCTGATGGCCAGGTGTTCAAATACTTATGTGCAGCAGTGCAATACAAATAAATTCTGTGCAAATCATACAATGTGATTTCCTGAATTTTTTTTACATTCTGTCAATCACAGGGGGAATGCACCTACAATGTGAATTTCAGACCCCTCCATGATTTCTAAGTGGGAGAACTTGCAAAATCGCAGGGTGTTCAAATTTTTCTGTTCCTCACTGTATATAGAGATATAGATAGATAGATAGATAGATAGATAGATAGATAGATAGATAGATAGATAGATAGATAGATAGATAGATAGATAGATAGATAGATAGATAGATAGATAGATAGATATAACCAAAGGGAAAAAAGCATTCAATTTACATGTTCCTGTCAATGAGTTAAAAACCCAAGCTCAAATGTCAATTGACGGGAAGTTTATATGTATTCTTGAATGGTGTAGAAGTAAGAACTGCTACCTTTTAACTCTAAAGTACCTGGACTAGGCACTCCACGTTTTGAGTAGTGAACTATTACTATTATTATTACTATTACTATAATAAAAAGAAATTTGATTTGAGTCTGTAACACCCGGTGTAAATTTGTTACTTGTAAAAGTTTGCTTTTTTTTCTTCTTTTTCAGTTTTATTCTCGCAGTCACGTTCATGCTCCCCCTGATCTGACACTGCTAGTTTTCAAATAAAGACATGCTATAACAGAGGTGAACTCGGATGAGGGTTCTACATGGGAGAAAGAGAAGCCATCCGCACAAGAAACGTCCTCTAGCCCATAAGAACAATGCAGCAGCACCAGGCATAAAGGCGAAAGATGACACCGTTTGGATGCAGCAACAGGTCAGGCTTTATCCTGCCAGTCAGTCTGCACCACACGTGTCCTTCAAAGATAAAGCAGGGCTTACAGAGCTCACCAAGGTATCGTGCGAAGTCCTGCTTGCAATTATGTTTTGTGGTGATCTTTATATGAAAACATGTCTGTGCTACTTGTATTAAAGCCATATCGAATGCTAATTTATTTACTTATCTTCCTGCAGCGTAAAGTCACAAGTAGCATAGACATGTTTTTATATAAAGGCCATCACAAAACATAATTGCAAACAAGACTTCGCACCATACCTTGTTGAGCTCTGTAAGCCCTGCTTTATCTTTGAAGGACACATGTGGGGCAGAGTAACTGGCAGGATGATGCACGACCAGTTACAGCATACAAACGGTGCCATTTTTTGCCTTTTCGCCTAGTGCAACTGCATGGTTCTTATGTGTGAGTGGACATTTCTTACGGGAAGGGCTTCTGTTGACTTTCTCCGATGTAGAACCCTAATCATTATCTGAGTTCACCTCTGTTATAGCACGTGTTTATTTGAAAACAGAAGTGTCAGATCAGGGAGAACGTGACTGCGAGAATAAAACTGAATTTAAAAAAAAAAAAAAAAATGCTAACTTTTACAAGTAGCATAAATTTATACCGGGTGTTACAGACTCAAATCAAATGTGTGTTTTTATTATAGTAGTAATAATAATAGCAGCTGTCTACTCAAAACACGAAGCACTGGTGCTCGAACTGGTAACCTTTCAGCCATAAGGCAGCAGCTCATACCTCTGCACCATCCATCGCTTGGCAATTGAACTTGGGTTTGTAACTCTTTGAGAGCAACTTGTAAATTGAATGTGTTTTTTTTTTTTTTTTTTTACTTTGGTTATATTCTTGAATAGAAGCACACATGTTTATTTGATACTTGGACTAAAGTCTTCAAACATTATACACTTCACGTCATTATTAGCATAACATTGAAAAAATTTCTGCTTTAACACTAGAATTACCAGAGCCTACGAAAAAACTCGTATATCCGGCCCACCTTAAATCGCTTCTTAAATCCGTTCACACCTCTCCGCCAGCATCCTTTGTCCTCTAAATGTGCTGATAAAAGACAAGCTGCCAGCAGCCGGCTATTCCATCCCCCCACCGACTTAGAACGTGAGCGAAGTTTTCCCAGCTCACGCCTTGATTGATTATGTGGGAGTGAAGTGGAGTTTTACAGTGGAAATAAGAGATCATTATTCTAAAGTAATCTGTGTAAACACATTGTTAAAACAGAAACTTTTTCATATTTTAGTAATAAATGTTACAAAATGTAGTAGGCATAAACTATAGAATATATAAAGCTCGAGTTCCAAAGATCAAATAAACACTTTCACAAAAGCTTCAAGAATGATTCAACAGCTTCTGTGGCGTAGCGCGTTAAGATTTGCCTCTTAGCGCAGAGCAGCTTTTCCTTGCCTCACAGACCTGAGTTCGATTCCTCGCTGGGGAAGAAGTGTTGCTTTTTTTTTCTTTTCTTTTAAACCTCAAACGGACATAAAATTTATACATTGGTATGCACTGTCAGTTACTGACATCGTTATATTTTCATGTGGGATGCTCCTTTTCAAATATTTTTTTAACAATTGAGACTGCAATTAACAGGAACAACTGTCCTTATAACTTATTTTTAAGATCCATAACACACAGACAGACAGAGCACTGCATAATAGAGAGACAGACAGGCAGAGAAGTCACTAGATATAGAAATAAACAGGGAAGCCACGTGTACTGAAAGAAAAAAAGAACAACATGTGCGTTGTCCCTGACTCTCTAAGTAAGATCGGGGGAGGGGTGATGTTAGAGCGCCTGCGCTTATTCAGTGCAGCTGGGACAACGCACATGTTGTTCTTTTTTTCTTTCAGTACACGTGGCTTCCCTGTTTATTTCTATATCTAGTGACTTTCTCTGCCTGTCTGTCTCTCTATTACGCAGTGCTCTGTCTGTCTGTGCGTTATGGATCTTAAAAATAAGTTATAAGGACAGTTGTTCCTGTTAATTGCAGTCTCAATTGTTAAAAAAATATTTGAAAAGGAGCATCCCACATGAAAATATAACGATCTCAGTAACTGACAGTGCATACCAATGTATAAATTTTATGTCCGTTTGAGGTTTACAAGAAAAGAAAAAAAAAGCAACACTTCATCCCCAGCAGGGAATCGAACTCAGGTCTGTGAGGCAAGGAAAAGCTGCTCTGCACTAAGAGGCAAATCTTAACGCGCTACGCCACAGAAGCTGTTGAATGATTCTTGAAGCTTTTGTGAAAGTGTTTATTTGATCTTTGGAACTCGGGCTTTATATATTCTATAGTTTATGCCTACTACATTTTGTAACATTTATTACTAAAATATGAAAAAGTTTCTGTTTTAACAATGTGTTTACACAGATTACTTTAGAATAATGATCTCTTATTTCCACTGTAAAACTCCGCTTCACTCCCACATAATCAATCAAGGCGTGAGCTGGGAAAACTTCACTCACGTTCTAAGTCGGTGGGGGGATGGAATAGCCGGCTGCTGGCAGCTTGTCTTTTATCAGCACATTTAGAGGACAAAGGATGCTGGCGGAGAGGTGTGAACGGATTTAAGAAGCGATTTAAGGTGGGCCGGATATACGAGTTTTTTCGTAGGCTCTGGTAATTCTAGTGTTAAGTATGTGTTTAGCATTTCTTACCTCACATTTCCTTTCATCCTACACTTACCCAGATCTTTGTAGACATGGAACACACATGAAATGCATGTATTCCAAATAACGATATACTGTATTATTTACCCTATACAACTCCAGGCACTTCACATGCAGATATGATGCTTCGGCTTGAGCTGGGAGAACTTTTTGCCAGAGTTGAGCTTCGTGATATGGGGGAGGGGATCTTACAGGAGGCTGCTTGTGCTGATCGACACATTTACAAAACAACAGACGTAGATGGAGAGGTGCGAAGGAATTTAAGGTGGACCGGGATAACAAGTTTTTTCGTAGGTTTCAGGGGATTCTAGTGTTAATGCCCCTTGAAAAGCTTCTTGGTTTATCAACAGTGATTACATTGCTATTAATCCTGATCAGGAATGAGTTTGGTTATATTTATTTTCTTTCATTCCTCATTTTTCTTCACTTATATTTTTGTGTCCCTCCACAGTCCCACTGGAGAGGCTATAAGCAGAAGAAGCTGTATAATGAAAGGAAGGAGTTCTTGAGAGAACACAGTAACGAGGCAATAAAGGTAACTGACTGTATTACCTGTCTATATGTAAAAAAAAATTGCATGCTTATGTTCAATAGCACAACAAAAATGTAGAGGATAAGCAGGAAATAGCATAATATATCTTAATATATTTATAGAAGTGTAAAAAGAATACACTTCGAATGTAGGTGTGATCATCACAAAATACATACAATAGCCAAGAATTTAAACTATCGAAAAAATATATTGAAACAAAATAATTAAACATGCAAATGTTAATTTCAAAGAATTCATATGAACAGCTAAAGTTGGCCTTAAGATTTCAGAGATACGAAAACAATATAATGGATTTTTTATGTATAACTTAGAGAAATTTATACCAATTATATGGAAGGAGAAACACATAAAAAATTGATTACAAAATAAACATGAAAAAACATGCATAATGAAGGGAATAAAAAATAGAAAAATTAGTAAAAAAAAATAGCTCCAGGTCACAATCAGGAGGTATTTCTGTAACAATAGGTCTTCAAGACAGAAGTCTGAAGAATAAATACAGAAACTAATGAGAACTTCAGTAGTGTGTAATTGTTGTTTTGAAGTCTGGGATATGACAGTGTTCTTAATGAAATGTGTCAAAATGCAATTGGCAGTGCATTTCGAGGAATGAATCTTCAATATTCAGGGAATTACAATTCTACAAAATAAAGAAATGCAAAAACACAAAATGTCTGTTGAGAAAATCTAGACGGGGAAGGAAACAATAAACAAATAAATTACCTTTTACTCAAGACATACAATTACTATGAAACAAATGTTTTTGCATAAGTAACAAGTTACATAAGTAACACATAAAGGATGGGGTTCTGATGAGATGGAGGCAGATATATTTGAATGAAAATAAAGCAGAATGTTATTCCGGTTATATTCGAAGAGTATATAGAATAGATGAGGCAGGGCTTCCTTCTCACTCATAAGAACATTTTTATGGAGATGTATAGAAACAGGATTATATATAGATAATAACTATACCCCAATATATGCAGTAAACTGAGAAGTACATATGCACATATAAGTAACATATAGGAACTTACCTCTGAGAAACAAAATAACTGTAAATAAACTGGACAAACCATTCCAGAAAGCTTTAAAGCTATAATAAAACTAATGCAAACAAAAAGTAAGAGGTATGAAAAATAAAGTATACAGTTAGTCTCCTACATACAAACGAGTTCCATTCCAACAGCATGTTCACTTTGTTCGTAAGTCCTGCAAAGTTAGCCTAAACACCCGGCGAACACAATGCAACCCCTAATCCTGAACTCTTATAGAAAACATGTACATGTACAGCTAAAAGTTAATTCCAAATATTGTTTTTACTGAAATAGTAAAAAGTAAAAGTGAACATAATGCATATGTAGCAATTCCCTTGTAAAAAGCATTGTCTTTTTAAATTGTATTTCCAGCTAACTAAACCCGGGGGTTGGCGAGCGAAGCGAGCAGGGGGCAGAGCCCCCTAGTTTGTATATAAGAAAATGCTTTTAAAAGTTAATATGTGTATTTTGTTACAGATTTCTTGTGTATTTTAACAATAAACAACAAAGTTAATTTTTATTTCCATAGTTTTCTGTCAGCTGATATCACTGTTTATGCATATCAGGTAGCCTACATATACAGACCTAGCCTACCTCTCCTCAACCGCTATCAAAAACATTTGTACTGTATGGTACACAAGAAAGTGCTTTTAAAAGTTAATATTTGCATTTTTTGATACAGATTTCTAGTGCATTTTAACAACAAACAACTGAAAGTTTCCCCCTGCCTTTCATCTGCTGATCTCAGTACAGTAGACTCACTGACCCGCTAGGAAACAAGCCTACATGATGGTCTTCAAATCCATGCACAAAGTTGGCAATCAGATGGCATTGTCACTTGACACCTACTACCCATCTTTATATATAATACACTACCATGGCTGTCCGTTTGTCTGTCCAGGATTTTAGATCACCTGTAGCTCGCAAACCGTTTGACTTATTGACCTGAAATTGGGTACACATATACTACGTGGTGTCTGCTGTCCGCTTTCAGGGTGATGATTGACATCCAAGGTTATTCCTCTTTTTATTTTTATTTTATTTTATTGTAGAATCAACTCTTGGCAGCACTCAGCAGGGTGGCCATGCAGCACATGCGTACAGGTGGCCATTCTCATTACCTAACACCTTCGCCATCACTTTCCCTACCTCTTCATATCTTAAATCATTCTTGAGGCAGATTGAAGACTTAAGTGCCAGCTTAAGTAAAACAAATTAAAGAAAACATACTAAGTAATTGCAACACAAACACTGACTTAATCAGTTTTAAGGTGAAAAGATGCTGACCAAAGAAGAGAAGAAGCAGGCCACTAGGGTGGCGTAAAGAAGAGCTGCTCAGGAAACAGCAAGCGCATCAACCTCTGAGCAAACAAATATTAAACGTACAGAGAAAGAGTATGAAAACAGTGGATGCTCAAGTCAAGTGTATTCGCTGCGTGTTACCGTGCAGTGCACCGTTACTGGTCACTTATTATATATATTAACTGAAGGTGAAAATTCATGGAAGGTTTTGAAGCAAGGACAAAAAAAGTACTTCCGGTACCAACTCTAGTATGAGTGTGTCAAAATAAGTCCTTGGTTCATCTGATGAGATGCTCATATCTGAAGATCATAAATTAGAGTAGAGACGAGAACAAGCTGTTCATGAGATCCAACCATCGTTCCCTATTGCGCCTGCGCTCCACCACATTGCTTGGTTTAGTATGGCATGTTGATGTGGTTCTCTGAATGAAGAAAACATTCCCTTTCTGTTTCCCATGAGTTCTTGTTGAACATGCTTAATTCCGGGTATCCTGGGTTTGAAATAAAGCATGTTAAGTCAATGTAAACAGAGATACAGCCAAAAAACAACCACTTGTAGAGGATGCAAGCACATGACTGAGAATGCAAACAATAATAGCATTGGTTTTTCTTTCTGCCTAGTGCCAGACAAGAAAACTAACTTGTGTGCTACTGTGAAATTTTAAGTTGCACTACAATTTTAAATTTTTGACTTATTTAAGTAATTAATTTATTGGACATTAACATCTTTGAAAAATTGTAACTTGAAGGGTTCGTATGTAGGGAACTTACTGTACTAAGTTGTACTGTACTGTACTAATGGCTGTAAAAGAAATGAGACGCTGTAGGTGGTAACTAAATAAGGAAACACAGCATGTGATTCTGTTAATGTAATCCTAAAGGTTGTACTGTATTAAACTTTAAGATCCAATAGGTTTCTGTATGAAATAATAGCCAATTATTGTAATCAGCGTGCTGTGGGTGTGGTTTCACAGTCTTTAATACTGTAAAATTTAAATCTATAATTGTATGTTGTGCAGAAAGTGATGAGAAAAGTTAGTGTTTAAAGGAATGTGTTCTAATATTTCTTATGTGTTCTGTGATGTGGTATCTGATTCTGCAAAAAGTTTAACCCACCTAGAAAAGAGGGCAAGGACATACTAGTAAGTACACATCCCCTTTAGTGCTACGATTAGAGCAATGTTTTAATGTGATAGGGCCTGAGATAGTAATAGCAAGGTCACCCTTAAGGACATTTAAACAACATGTGCAATGCAAGCAAGAGAAATTACTTGGTCTTAATGATTGTATAGGGTGGTCCAGATCTAACTATGCAACTTGTAGTTAATGCAGTGCAATGCAATAATTGCATAGTTAGATCTGGACCACCCTGTACAATACTAGAAAGAGGCACAAGAATAGTTATTTGGAGATGGATTACTACAAAGTCCTTAATATTCCATCCATGGGAAAATGCAAATAGTGGAGGTTTTGAAAGGACGGGATTAAGGTAACGAATGTGTCAATACTTTAATATAACATGGCAGGTCAGATTAGCCTGTGTGGAAAATGAAATTACAAACAAGCCTGTTGGTTTTAAATTTTAGTTGTGCAAAAAAGTAAATCCCTGTTTATGAAGTTTTGTGAACACACGTCTTGGAATAACCCTTCTGCTGGAAGCATGCTTTCATTTCATCAGCCTGATTGATAAAATATCTGCCTGAGCAGATAAAGTGTAACCTAAAAAACTGTAAAAACATGTAAAAGTCTGGTATGAAAACTAGACGCTTTATGTGAAGTATTGTGATCAATGGGTTATCTAAATAGAGAGAAAGTTGAAATGAATTATTTGTAACTCTAACTGCGATTATCCAAAAAAGTAATAGAGGAGAAATTATAATTAAGTGAAAAGAACAAATTGGAATCAGAATTGTTGATAAATTTGTGGGAATGAAAAGACCCCCCCTACTGTTATACTGTTATTGAAGATAAAGATTTAGAAACGCTAACTAAATGTAATACCTGTCACAACTCCTTTATGTTGAAGATAAAATATAATGCAATATTTGTGAATTGGCTATGTAATAGAAGATACAAGTAAGCCCGCGATTCGCTAGCGAATCGGAAATCCTAGAATGGCAGTCATTTTCTGTTCCGTCCGATATGTGGATGGATGACATATCATGGAGGGCGGGTGCGTCTGGGGAAATGTCATTTAATCCAGTAGGCATATCTGTACCAAAGCGGTTTCGTTTTGTGGAGATGTGAGTCTGTTGCCTTCGCTGACACTGACTGCTTGAACAGGTTGTGTTGTTTGGGGGCCACCTACTGACTGTGGGAAGCCGCTGCGTCTGACTGTGGGGCGAGCGCCACAGCGCAATATGCGCCTAGGTGGGAAGCCGCCACGTGAAGACATATCATGGAGGGTATATGCGGTGGTGTGGGCGGTCGCATCCGGGCGGCCGTACAACCTGCCGTGCACGGTTTACCTCAGGTGTAGTTCACAGGTCGTAGTCTCGTTTCTGTGTTTTCTTTGGTTTGAGCCGCGACTCCTTTCGCAAGCGCGTTGTAGGTGCGCGCGTTGTCACTGTTGGTTTCAGCCGTGACTCCTTTCGCAAGCGCGTTGTAGGTGCACGCGTTGTCACAGCATGGACCTTTGGTTTGAGCCATGACTCCTTTCGCAAGCGCGTTGTAGGCGCGCACATTGTCACAGTTGGTTTGAGCCGTGACTCCTTTCGCAAGCGCGTTGTAGGCGCGCGTTGTCACAGCATGGACTGGACCTTTGGGGTTTCCGTACATCCGGTGAGCCCTGTGCCCATTCCGGTTTACAACCTTTGGTTAGTAATATGGATGGGTTTCTACTAATTCTCGTCTAATTTTTAACTTACTAAATTAAACGGAGAAGGTTAATGAAATTATTACAAAATGCATGTAATTACTTGGGATGTTAAAATCCAAGAAAGTTGGTATACATTTTATGATACACAATGTATCAGAAGTGTGCAAGCATTTAAAATGGAAATCTGTTAGTTTTCAAATAATAATGCATTAGTGCGACGATGTTTTCTGATTGGTACTATTCAGGTCATAAAATGGTTTCTTCAAAATGTCACATATATTTGTTTTTCTTTTTTGCCCGGTGCTGTGTTGACATTGTAATCCAGAAGGCGTGAGCGTATTCAATGCGAGCAGGAACACGCAAGTGGCCGGTTGCTTGTGCTATAACAAGCTTGACCTGTCGGCAATCAACGCATGTGTACTGTACAAGGCATGCACGGGGGCCACTGAGAAGAGTGTTCTTTGCTCACCTTGCAGAGAAACTTAGTCATCGCTTCTTACAAGAAAAGGCGATGGATAAAGCAAAAGAGGATGCAACATCAACAAGCTTCTGTTCCAAGACTGCAGCTTCCCCCAGCCTCTTCACTGTAATAGTAACCATAGCACAGAGAGAAGTGTGTACATTGCAACAGGTACACATGTCGTAAACATAGAAAGGACGTCCTTGGGTGTGTGGGAACTGTTGACATTTGAATCTGATGATTGCATATAGCACGTAACTGACCTTTCTGTACTATTCTTTCCTCTGCATGTCCTGGAGTACAAACGAAACACCCCCATGCACCCAAAAGTGGACACTGGCAAGATTGAAGAAAAAAAAAAAAAATGTGGTCACCGATTACAAGCGCAAGAAGGTGTGCAAATGAATATGAATAATATGAATAATGTTGCATCAGTGCCACAATGTTTTCCGAAATGTACTATACAGTTCATAAAATGTTATTCCAAATATCATATATACATATGTCTTTTTTTGTCAGTGTGGCTTTGACATCATGGACCATAAGGTGCATATTAATTCGGCATGAGCAGGAACACTCAATAAAACTGAATTAAAAAAAAAAACAAAACTCAAGTGATGGTGAGATACGAAGAAGGCAGGTTCACCAGCATGTGTGTGTCATCTTTTATCCCTCCAGATCAGAGAATTTCCAGTTCCATTGTCTCAAAACACCACTCACATCTATAGTTATTAACAGTTTCAGATAATTAGTAACCGTGTCAGATCTGGGGCGGGGGTGGGGGTTGTATCGTGATCATGACTGAGAGAATAAAAGTAAAAAAAAAAAAAAAACACCACTGACTTTTACATGTACTATAAATTTACACTGGCTGTTACAGACACAAATCAAATGTATGTTTTTATTGTATAATATTAACAATAAGAGCAGCTCACTACTCAAAATGGTA
>NC_041410.2:58042895-58237895 GCF_900747795.2 Erpetoichthys calabaricus | reverse complement strand
TATTACAAATCAATGCTGAATTGTAATCCGTCACACATCATTTGTCACTTGATCTTTTTTATATGTATGTGTGTATATATATATTTTATTTATATGTTATATATATATATATATATATATATATATATATATATATATAAAACCAGTCACAGTCATAATGGAAGCTATCTAGGAATAAGTAATTAGGTAAACAAGATACTGTATATTTGCAATATTATTGGTTCTTTTTAAATAAACGAGAAGCAATATTTTCACTAGACCTTCCTGTGATTAGCTTCAGTTATCATCAGCAATAGGAAAAGAGTTTAGCAAAAAGACAAAGCTTTAAACAGCTTTATTTTTTTCTAATGTATATATGACATTACAGTATAGGCTTTACATCTGTATAAATCTTTTTCGCATTAATTGCTTTATTGTTGTCCATTCAGCAATAATTTACTGTATTTGATGCTGAAATGATCTGGCTTAGTTTTATTTTTATTTTTAATAAATATTTTACAGTGATCCCACAATAGTTTCAATTATGTGGCTTTAATAAAATTGGTAGACCTTCTAGTTTGTAGAATAAGAGATAGGTATTGGTATATCTATATTGCCCTGGATTGGGTAAGTATGGGTTTATGCCCTTGGACAGTCTTTTAAGCCTGCCAAAAATGGTCATTTTTGAGCCCAAGGTTGTTTATAGTAGTGTTTTTTCCAGTTTTAAGACAGGTTTTTAATTTTATTTTTCTAGTTTTTACTAGGGGGGCTTCACTTGCCCACCCCAGACATCGGGGCACGTCTTCATTAGAGGAAGCGATTGTATTTAAAAAGATGGCATATAGAATAGTATGGTGGGAGTGAGAGGAAGACAGTTTGGTCCTTACTTATTATTGATAGAAAATCAGTTTACTTGAGTATTTCGCTGCAACTGTCTATTTTAAATACCAATGTATAATAAAATGTAGTAAAAAGTAAGAAAGTGAAAGTATAAGTAAAAAAGTAAACCATAATAAAAAGTAAGTAAATTAAATTACATTGTTACATGCCTCTTCAAAAAAATATGAATTACTTTATCCTCTAACTTACATTCTATAAACTTGCATTTTTGCATTTCTGTTTCGAATATTGTTCAGGATATCTTTCTCTTTTTGTTTATTGGATGATTCTCTTTGTTGTTGATTTTTTTTATATGTAGATCTTTTTTGTTCATTTTCTTTTTTGCAACATTCATTATCAACTCTTTCCCCGTTATAAAATTCAGTGTTCTTGAATAGATAATTTACATTTTTGCCTTGCCATTATATCCAACTGCGTTGAAGGGCAAATTAGCACTGAAAGTGTCACAGGGTGGTAAAAAGAGGAGGATGTGTGCAGTAGGAGTACTGATTGGGCGAGTGGTGTGGAGAGGAGTGGTCAAGGCTGAATAACACAGACACAATGGAAAATTTTGTAATGAGAGATTTAGTCTGTTTTTCCCATTTTCTAATTAGTTTTTTTTTTCTTTCAAAAATTAACTTTTAGTGTTGTATTGCACACTGCAATGACCATATAGACATAATACGTTTTCTGTATAGTTGTCAAATTGTACATCGTTCATTCATATCAACGTAATACATTCAGTTTTACTGTCTGCGACAGAACCAAATTTTCTCATGATAAACTGACAGTTCAAGGCTGTCCTGTATAATGAAAAAAAAATGCAGAATCTGATGTGTGTGCTCTGATGTCATGTTTCTTTAGCCTGCAACAAGTTTAAGCAAATAGCTATTTAATTTTAAAAACGCTTCCTTTTTTTACTTTCTTGTATACGAAATATAGGGAAAGTATTGTAAACGTCCAAAAGCTTGATTTCAAAATTTTGATTAATCTTGACGTTTTAGACCTCCCTGAGTCCAGAAGTGCTATTTTTTGAATTATATGTGTGTGTGTGTGAACATGATAATTTGAGTATGCTTTCACTTGGGTCAACCAAATTTTGCATGCAAGTATTAGGTACAAAACTTGGATATCTATCAACTTTTAAATGTAGAGAAAAGCCAAGCAAAATGACACCTTTTATTGGCTAACTAAAAAGATTACAATATGCAAGCTTTCGAGGCAACTCAGGCCCCTTCTTCAGGCAAGGATTACAGTCCCACGGATTCGACTTTTTGTGAAGTGCCATCCACTGCTAGGGTGCATGGTTAGTCACAAAAGTGAATTCACACCCCAGGATGTATTACCTCAGCTGGTCAATAACCCACTTTATCGCCAGGTCCTCTCTTTCCACAGCTGCATACCTTGTGTCCTAGTCCAGTTGTTTCCTGCCCAGGAACATGATGGGGTGTTCAACACAGTACATTGACCTGAAAAGTCATAAGTTATCAATAAGTCGGAATGTGGCGTCAGTTTTAGCATCCCATACCACCATAATAGTGTCCCGCTTTTTTGTAAGATCTGTCAAGTTTGACGCCCTCTCAGAGCAATGGAGAACAAACTGGTGGTAGTCTACCAATAAACCCAGAAAGACTTGGAACTGCTGCTTGGTCTGTGGACAGAACCATTTTCATGGTGGTAATTACTTTAGTGCTTTATGGTCTGACCGTACCTCTGCCGACTAGGTACCCTAAATATTTGACCTCCATCAACCCAAAGAAACATGTTGAACCAGAGACCACCAGAGAGCACCGTGCACACTTGTCATACGTGTTCCTCCCATGTGCCAGAATAGAGGACAATGTCATCCAAGTAGGTGGCACTATAGGTGTTGTGGGGTTGTAGCACTACCCACCAGACACTGGAAGGTCGCTGGTGCCCCATGCAAATACAGTAGGAAGACATGATATTGCAAATGGCTGTTAGGGGTCCTAAACACAGTCTTCTTCTTTACAGATACTATTTTGTCATGTCAAGAGTAGTCAGATATTGAGCTTTCCTGAGTCACTCGAAGAGCTTATCCATGCTTAGCATTGAGTAAGCATCAAATTGGGAGACTTGATTAAGCCAGTGGAAGTCATTGCAGAAGCGCCAACTGCCATCCAGCTTTCAGAGCAGGATGATGGGGCTAAAAAAGGGATTAAAACTTTCCACAATTACAGCAAGATTTTGCATTCTCTAGATCTCAAGCTCCCTTTCAGCTTTGGCTCAAGGAAGTGTTATGGGTGTTATCGTATGACAACTCCTGGGTCTGTGATGATGTCTTGCACAATCGGAGAGGTACTTTCGGGACAGAGAAGATACCTGCATCAATCTCCTGTCGCCGTTTGGGCATTAAATCCATGCTGAAATTAAGGGTCATTTTATGAGCAAAGTAAGAACAAGGTTGTCAGGGACCCTGTCCTTCCGCTAGTCCTTCCCACACCTCTAGTTTTCTTTGTAAAGCTGTAATGGAACATTTGGTCAGTCCAGTCTTTTTGCAGCCGGAACTGATCCTTGCTTAGTAAGTGGGTCTCTTGTAAAAAATACTATTTTAACATGAGAGAATGCTTTCTTTCTCTTTAATTCGTGATTCAGGCCTTTAACATTCCAGCTCACGAAGTTAAATGTCCCATCATGGAGACACTGATTCTGAATTTTTGATGTCATTTTGTAGTCTTAACTGGAAGTGAGACAGCTTTAACCTTAATTTCCAATTTTCCCACGAATTATTGCCATGCAGCCTATTGTTACGTTGGTAGTTATAAGGATTAAAAGGATAGCTTAGATATAGCTTTTTCTCATTCTCTCCCCCCCCCCTTATCCCCCCACCCCCCGATTTTGCTTCCCCACATGAGCCTGGACCCCACTTCACAAAGTCCCAGTCCTCTGACATACCTAGAGACAGAGCACGTCCAAAACAAAACAAGCCCCCAGCAGCGGCATTTGAGGATTAAAAAGTACAGATATCTATTGTCGATAGTCTAAATACTATAAGCATAAAATATAATCTTCAACAGTCTTGAAATATTAAGACAGTAAACCCAGGGAATGGTGTTAAAAAGTGGCCCTGGATAAACATGGTAAACCCTAATGCAATAATAACAATAACAATAAACCAAGGGTATGATGTTAAACAGTTTCCTTTAGAATAGTAAAAAAAAATTTAAAAAAAACTACTTTAATTTCTTCCACACATACGCCTATACAGTGATCCCTCGCTATATCGCGCTTCGCCTTTCGCGGCTTCACTCTATCGCAGATTTTATATGTAAGCATATTTAAATATATATCACGGATTTTTTGCTGGTTCGCGGATTTCTGCGGACAATGGGTCTTTTAATTTCTGGTACATGCTTCCTCAGTTGGTTTGCCCAGTTGATTTCATACAAGGGACACTATTGGCAGATGGCTGAGAAGCTACCCAGCTTACTTTTCTCTCTCTCTCTCTCTCTCTCTCTCTTGCGCTGACTTTTTCTGATCCTGACGTAGGGGGATTGAGCAGGGGGGCTGTTCGCACACCTAGACGATACGGACGCTCGTCTAAAAATGCTGAAAGATTATCTTCACGTTGGCTGCCTTCTGTGCAGCTGCTTCGTGAAGCGACATGCAGCACGGTGCTTCGCATACTTAAAAGCACGAAGGGCACGTATTGATTTTTTTATCTGTCTCTCTCTCTCTCTCTCTCTCTGCTCCTGACGGAGAGGGTGTGAGCTGCCGCCTTCAACAGCTTTGAGCCGCGGTGCTTCGCATACTTAAAAGCAAACAGCCCTATTGATTTGTTTGCTCCTTTGAAGAGGAAGATATGTTTGCATTCTTTTAATTGTGAGACAGAACTGTCATCTCTGTCTTGTCATGGAGCACAGTTTAAACTTTTGAAAAAGAGACAAATGTTTGTTTGCAGTGTTTGAATAACGTTCCTGTCTCTCTACAACCTCCTGTGTTTCTGCGCAAATCTGTGACCCAAGCATGACAATATAAAAATAACCATATAAACATATGGTTTCTACTTCGCGGATTTTCTTATTTCGCGGGTGGCTCTGGAACGCAACCCCCGCGATGGAGGAGGGATTACTGTAATTGTAAATAAAACATTAACATAAAAAGTGTCCGAGAAGAGAAAAGGATGTATAATTATTGTACCCATATCACTGCAAGCGGATCAGACAGCAGGTAATATCATCTTCTTGCCATGCCATGACAGGATGCGGCAATTTATTTAACTGTAAAGTGATTTTGATAAATGGTTATGCACCCAATGTCGATGATAGGGAATTCATGCAAAATGTATTTACATCCATCCCAATTTGAACACTCATAAAATTATAATGGCTGGGAACTTTAATTGTGTTTTAAATCGACTCTTAGATAGGTCTCCTGTCACAGGGAGGATGATATCTAACACTGCAAAGACAATTACAGTTTTTAACTGACCACAACTTATCAGACCCTTGGAGGTTTCTAAACCCAAACTCATGAACATATTCATTCTACTCACCAGTGCATCATTGCTACTCAAGAACTGATTATTTCTTTATAGATAATAATTTCTTGCCTAAGATTAAATCTTGCAAGTACGACGCTATTGTTATTTTTGACCATGCCCCACTGATCTTGGAGCTAAAATCATTATGCCCCACACACTCAACTCGCAGCTGGCATTTTAACCCTCTTCTATTAGCAGATGAGAACTGTACAGAATTTATATCAAAACAAATCAGTTTCTTCCTAGAGACAAATGCATCCTCAGAGGTCTCTGCAGGAATACTCTGGGAAACTCTAAAGGCCTTCTTAATAGGACAGATTATTTCATATCTTTCCCACAGAAATAAATTAAAAACCAAGAAGGTATCAGAGCTAACCAGCGAAATTACTAGAATAGATGAACAACATGCCAGGTGTCCAAGTGAGGCTCTTCATAGGAAAAGGCAGGCTCTGCATTCAGAGCTCAACCTCTTAACAACCAAAGAAACTGAATAACTAATTTTAAAATCAAGGCATCATTACTATGAACATGGAGAGAAAGCTAATAAGCTTCTTAGCTCAACAAATCTACAAGCAAGAATTTTGCAATGCAATCCCAGCAATCACCAACACGAACGGAGATAAAATCATTGACCCTAAAAATATAATGCACACATTTAAAGACTACTATACATCCTTATATTCTACTGAGTTTAAAGAAGACAACACACAATCTAATGCATTTCTGGATACATTACCGATACCACAAATAGATACTTTTAGTGCAGAGGAACTGTATAAACTATCAGAATTCGGGAAAGCAGCAGGCCCTGATGGCTACCCCTCTTATTAGCAACATTTACAGAAGCTAGACACAATCAAATTCTACCTCAAACTTTTCGCCAAGCATTAATCACCGTCTTTCCTAAACAAAATAAGGACTTATTACAATGTGCATCATACAGACCAATTTCACTTCTGATTTAGTGATGTTAAAATACTCTCCAAAGCCCTAGCTAGAAGGATGGAGAGAGTGCTGCTTTCGGTAATATCATCAGATCAAACTGGATTTATTAAAGGCCGACACTTAGCTTCCAATCTTTGACGCCTGTTTGATGTACTGTATTCACCTGCAAAGTCAAACACCCCAGAGATGATATCGTTGGATGCAGAAAAAGCATTTGATATGATTGAATGGAAATACCTTTTCACTACATTAGAGAAATTTGAGTTTGGCCCGAACATTTGTGCATGGATCAAACTACAGTGTACCAAACCAGAAGCTTCAGTTTGTATTAACAACATTTGTTCAGACAACATTAAACTAGAATGTCGTACCAGACAAGGATGACCCTTGTCACCACTGCTATTTGTAATCGTCTTTGAACCACTGGCAGTTCACTGTCGAAATGCTTATCAGATAAAGGGGATTATCAGAAATTATTGACTTGAACAGAAAATTTCTGTATATGCAGATGATATAGTACTGTATATATCAGACCTACAAAATACTGTGCCTGCAGTCTTAACAGCACTTACAGAATTTCAAAAGAGCTCTGGTTTCAGAATTAATTTGAATAAAAGTGTGCTCTTTCCAGTGAATTCTCAAGCATACGATATTAGATTAGACACCTTCCCTTTTTTTATTGCAGATCAGTCTAAATACCTAGAGGTAAATATCACAAGTAAACATAAAGCTCTTTATCAACAAAATTTCGCCATCTGTATGGAAAAAATTAAGCAAGACTTGCATAGATAGTCAACCCTCCATCTCACTCTAGCTGGAAGAATTAACATTGTTAAGATGAATATCCTTCTTAAGCTTCTCTTTTTATTTCAAAGCATTCCAATATACATCAATAAATAATTTTTTAAGCAATTAAATTCAACCATAACCTCATTTATTTGGAACTTTAAACATTCACATATCCAAAGAGCCACCCTACAAAGACCTAAGGCAGAAGGTGGCATGGCTCTACCTAACTTTCAGTTTTATTACTGGGCAGCAAACATACAAGCTATAAAAACCTGGACACAAATAGATGAACATACACAGGCTTGATCCGCAATAGAAATAAAATCCTGCAGTACTTCTTTATATTCCCTGCTTTGTGCCCTAATAAATGCGGGTTATCGCCAATATACTAATAACCCAATTGTGCTTCACTCACTTAGAATATGTAACGAATGTAGGAAGCATTTTAAGATGGAGAATCTTTTATCTGTGCCACCTCTGCATGAGAACCACCTTTTTCAACCCTCGCAAACAAAAGCAGTTTTTAATATCTGGAAAACATTTGGGATTAAATTGCTTAAAGATCTTTATATAGACAACATCTTTGTATCCTATGAACAATTACATTCCAAATTTAACATTCCAGCAACACATTTCTTTCACTATCTTCAAATTAGAAACTTAGTTAAACAGAACCTGCCCAATTTTCCTCATCTCGCACCTTCCTCTATGCTGGAAAAAATATTGCTCAGTTTCGAGGACTCAGACAGCATTTCTGCAATGTAAAAAATTATTTTACATTCCTTTCCTTTCAAAGACCCAAGAGGACAATGGGAAAAGGATCTCTTACTCAACATATCAGAAAAGGAGTTGAAGGTAGCAATGCAGAGAATTCACTCAAGCTCCATATGTGCAAAGCATACAATTTTTCAACTCAAAATTATATACCGAGCACATCTGTCTCGCTTAAAACTGTCCAAAATGTTTCCAGGGCAAGATCCAACCTGCGAACGCTGCAATCAAGTTCCAGCCTCACTGGGTCACATGTTTTGGGCCTGCACCAAATTAACGTCATTCTGGACAAAAATTTTTAAGTGCCTTTCAGACAGCCTTGGTGTCACAATCCCTCCTAACCCATTAACAGCTGTGTTTGGTGTTCTTCCAGATGGGCTTAAAGTGTAGAAGGACAAACAAACTGTGATTGCCTTCACTACCCTAGTGGCACGCAGACTTCTTTTGCTAAACTGGAAGAATCCTAACTCTCCTGTTTTCAGTCAGTGGGTAACTGAGGTTTTATACTATTTGAAATTAGAAAAAATCAAATTCTCAGTTAGAGGATCTGTGCAGACCTTTTTCAAAACCTGGCAGGATCTATTCAATAATATTTTAGAATAAGATCTTAAAGATAAATGGAGAAGAATACGAAATGGGAAGAGAATCTACTTCCTCAGTGCTTTATCTGCCTATTAAACTCATCAGTTTATTTATTTTTACAAGCTTTACTCCATTGGCCATGCTCTCTTTCTCAGGGTGGGGGTTGATTTGTTTTCAATCCTATTTTTTATAAAAATTGATCTATTTGTATGGAATGATTACAATAAAATTAAAAAAAAAAATTCACATGGTATACTTATTCCACTTTTCAGCGATTTGGTGGGTTCACTCTCCTTAATTTCATTGAAATGTAAAGTGAGAATGGGGAACGTGATCTCTGGAATGGAACTCTGAAAGTGTTAAGCCACAATCATAATTGTGAATCTATGCTGCTTGTGCATGCACCATGTTTTTTTTTTTTTAGAATAGGTGTGTTTTTTTTTTTGTTTTTTTTTTTTTCCCCAGATCTATCACATAACTGCAATATGTTCCAGAATGTTAGTGGAGGAGAATACCTCTTCCTC
This sequence comes from Erpetoichthys calabaricus, assembly GCF_900747795.2. Classification (NCBI taxonomy): domain Eukaryota; kingdom Metazoa; phylum Chordata; class Cladistia; order Polypteriformes; family Polypteridae; genus Erpetoichthys; species Erpetoichthys calabaricus. Next base: position 58,228,922 of record NC_041410.2, on the reverse strand, counting down.
CCAATCTTCTTTTAGAATGTCTGCTAATCCCTGGAGTTGTCGTCCATACAATAACTCAAACGAGGAGAAGGAGGCTTGTGGGACTTCCTGGTATGCAAATAGCATGATGGGGAGTAGCTGATCCTAATTCTTCCCATCCTCTCTGGCCACCTTGTGCTGCATCTATTTGAGCATTTGAATAAACCGCTCTACTAAACTGTCAGTTTGAGGATGATACACTGGGGTTTGTAAGTGCTTAGTTCTGAGTAATTTGGCAGCCTCCCTAAACATGGTGAAAGGTGCATTCGGACTTCTTAGGGATGCCAACATGTGCAAAGAGGCCTCCGGTTGCTGTGCTATGTTTTTGGAATTGGCTACTCCAGATTTCCATTGTTGTGGTAGCATATATTCAACAATGGAAATGTTGCTGCCGTTGTCTATAAGAGGTGTGACCCTGTGCCCATTGATAACTACCAGCCCAGTGTAAGGAAGGGATAGTGAAATAGCATTTAAACAATACATCTCACGTCAGTCAATTGGCTCATTGAAGCAGGGACAAGTCGAGGAGGGATGGCTCTCCTCCCCCACACTTGCAGCAGATGGGAAGGGGCATGTGCTCCTCTTTTGGTGTTTCTGATATTTCCGTCTCGCAGAAGGCAAGCATTGTAATGACGACACACCCCATTGGGAACTTGTGGAGTTCAACAAGCCGTTCCAAGTGCTCAGTTTTTGAGGCTGCCCGGTGCTGCACAAGGCTGCAGTGTCATAAATGGTGCTATATTCCAGCCATCAGATCAGCTGGGCAAGGTAATGGGGGAAGGGTATTCACCAGAAGGTCACAGGTTATGATCTCAACTACCTTTTGGGGATCATTCATTTCTGGCCATAGCCAATGTCTGACTCAGCCCCACAGTTCAAATATTTGGGAGTAAGCTGGCCACTCTCGGTCAAACTTCCACTCCTGATAATCTCCTCCCTGCACCTCCTGACGAACTCTGTACCTTAGCAGCAACCCAACTTTGAGTTGGTCATAATCCACAGTGACCCACTCATAGACGTCATAATAAGCCTGTTGAGCCAGTCCCTTCAACAACAGCACTAGTATGTGCATACACTCCGTTCACTCCCAATGATGACGGGTAGCCGTACGCGCAAATACTAGAAAGTACGTCTTAATATCATCTTCAGTGTGTAATGGCAACATATTTGGGACAGACCAATCAGTCATTCCTACTGGAAAGCAACATGCATTTGACCATGTCCCTCCACCTCGGCAACCGGTAAACCACCTGTGGTTTCCCAGCTTAGGCCTTTAATGCATGGAGTTCATTTGCCATGTCCTAAAGTAGGGCCATCATGTTCTGTTGCTCTGTCATCCTAGAAACAAAATCCTGTCCACCACTGTAACAGAAAGAAAGGACAATAAAGAGTTGGGGTGTCAGCCCGGCCACCTGGTAAAATTGGTTCCAGCAAAATCAATAAACATATACAATTATTGTGGAGTCATTTCTGCAGTTGTGAGTTTAAAACAAAACTGTCCCAATATGGCGGAGCTTCTGGTTTTGGGCCCTTCGGATAGGAAGGGGTGGATCCAGGTGGATGACGTCAGAGGAAGAGAGAGGCAGGCTTAGGACACAATAGCTAGCCCCTGGAGCGGCAGTAGAATTGCAGTCACTAGCTGTCCCCTATTCGCAAGTGTGATGGCAGAAATAGAAATGAAGGTTTTTCCATGTATAAACTATGTACAATAATTTTTTTACCATCTGTTGTAGGAACATCTCAGATCTTTTCCTAAGCAGCAAGTAAAACCTAGGGAACACTCTGTGAGCTGAAACTGGGAAGATGTAATTTAACAGTACATGTAGGAATAAACAGATTTTGGCAATTTTAGAATACTTAATGATACACTTCTAATTTCCAGCTATTTAATAATATTTGGATATTGGAAGTTATGAACACTTAGTCCATGCACACATTGGCAGAACATGCAAACTCCATACAGACATTAACCAAATTAGCAATTTATTTATATGGTGCCTACTAATCACAGGAATATGATAATAACAATAATAAAATAACACACAATAAAAACTAATTATTATAATAAAAACTTTACTAGACCTATCATCAGGATTACAGTGTGCAATAAATTAGATGGTTCTAATGCTTTACCACTGATAAACCATTTGTTAATCATGGCAATGTTAGATACAGAAAGTTCAGTGCACACATACCTATTGCCAGAGTTTATTTCAATACAGAGCAGAAGCGGAATGGTGTAATTCAAAATTAACAGTACTGATGAGCTCCCAAGCACAGCACGTCACTATCCCCTCTTATAAATTCTGCAATACTGTAGCAGATTTCTATAGTCCGTTCATATACTATCAATCAAGCATTTAACATAGAGAAGTTCATCACGATATTGTGACAATGCGCTCTGCAACACTGCACAACCAATGAGGAAAGATCAATACTAATTACCTGATTAAAATTAAACTTGTATGAGTAATGTCGGCTTGGTTGATAACATTGACTGAATGCTACATATCTGCTACATATCTGCTTAATTTGTCACTGCGAAGGTACCATCAATAAACAAGCAATATCTGGAAAGTAAGGTTAAATGACTATAATTCCTACCACCTTTTGCGTATAAAGATAACATTTTCCAGCCAATACTAAGTGAACTCACTTCACTCTGTAATGGAAACAAAGTTGATTTGAAAAATGGTTTCATGTTTGACATATAGCATACTGTACCTTTGCCCTTTGGGTTCACAACATGGGGTAGAGAGCTATGAGACGGGTTAAGTGCCTTCATGCTTGGAGTTACGTTATCTGGAGTATTCTACAAATGGATCTTAAGCCAATGTCACTTTACACAACTTTTTATCATGTGGTGCTTCAGATTTGCTGACTGCAGTTGATGATCTTGTGACTGGACCCCACCACATGACTGGAAATTGCTTCCCCTGTCTACTTGATCAACTGAGAGCCAATCTTTCAGTGTTCTTGTCCCTTTTTCTGACAGCAAATGGTATATTGCCTGACTGAGCCAGCGCTGTTGGAACGGTTAACAGTTTGGCATGTTCACCAGCAGTCTGTGCCCTTTTTTTTTTTTCTTTCTTCCATTCTGTGTTTAGAACATAAAACGCAAGACACTAAACAGACAAGCTTTATTTTTGTAAAGTTCAAAACCCAACATCTTCAAACTTCATTTCAAAATTCAGAAAAAGTTGTTTGTTAGAGTGTTGACCCTAACAATTGATGCATTGTTACAGCTACTGTAATATACCAGTTCAGCCACGGAATCTTCCAACTGTCTTCTTGGTTGCACATCAACTCTGCTGATCCCGCTGTCAAACCGTGACCCATGTACTCCCATGCTGATACAAGTTGCCCATTGCTCACATAGTGTGAGTATGATGCACATTCTACTTGTTTTTCTATCTCTGTAATCTATTGATACAACTGAGGATCTGTCCCACTGCCATGCTATGCAAAGGGGCTTGTTCCTGCCTTGCATCCACTTCTGGCTCATAGGTACATGATGGCCCTATTGTGGTGGTGGATGCCCATACACCCCCCTCTGGAGAGATCGGAGTGCATTCACATTTGTAAGTAATATCAGGGAGCCAGAGCAAGTACTTGCAGTTATGTTTAAGGCACTACAATGACATTTGAAAGTACAGATGTATCAAGATGGGATTTTCAGAACCCCTTTATATAGTGTGCATGTCTCAAACTCAAGGGACCGTAAGCACAAGAAACCATTGCTATTCATGCAACTGAATAAAAAAAATACAAACCTTTACAAGTACCTTGCATTTACACTGGCTGTTACAGACTCAAATCAAATTTATGTTTTTATTGCATTATAGTAACAATAAGAGCAGCTCACTACTCAAAACATTTATTTTGGTACACTGCAAGGCTTGAACCTGTGGCCTGTTGATTATGAGTAAGCAGTTCTTACCACAGTTCTACCAAAGAAGTTGTAGCAAGGAAGTACAATAACTGATTTCTTTTTCTTCGGTTATAGACTTGAATAAAAGCATACTTGTTTTGTGTTATTTGTACCTTTAGTGAAAGTGCTTGTTTGATATTTGGACTTCATTCTTTAGACAGTATACGCTTCATGTCAAAATTTTGTCATTAGTACTAAAACATGAAAAAATGTTTGTCTTTTAGGTATGTGTTCAACATTTCTTGCATTTCCTGTCATTCTACACTTGCATAGATCTTTGTAGACACAAAACACACGTGAAATGCTTGTGTTCCAAATAACGATATATTATTTACCTTATACAACTCCCAGTACCTCACTCCCAGATAAACAAGGCTTGAGCTGAGAAAGCTTTTAGCCCTTCCTGCAGTGGTGGGGGGATGGGATCGCAGGCTGCTTGCTGCTTGTGCTTATTGACACATTTACATACACGCCCAATCACACGCTAAGAACAATTCAGTATCACCTATTCACCTAACCTTCATGTCCTTGTACTATGATATCAAAGTGGAGCACCTAAAGAAAACCCATGCTGACCCACATTCAAATTCCACCAAGGGAGGCCATACTATAAGGCAATAGTACTAGTTTTTTTCGTAGGCTTTGGTAATTCTAGTGTTAATGGGAAGAGGAAGGCAAGTCATCACAAATATTTCCTCTGAGGACCAGGTTGGAGTGAGCAAAAAATTTGAGTTACTTTACCCTGTGAGCACTACTTACTATTGAGTAGTGCAATTATATATTTGTTTATAATAATACAGAATTTTATGCATTACAGCTCACGCTTTAGTATTTGTTTGGGTGAAATGTTTATTTAACAAATTCAGACACATACCATTTATTCATTCATACATTATTCAAGATGATTGTAGCTCATGACTTGTAGTTTTATTTGAAAAAATGTTGGCAACTTACATTATAAAAAATATATTAGGTTATCTTTTACAACTAAATTATTTAAGGTCATTTAAACTGTATTTTTATATTGGTATAAATCACAATAAAAAGGGTACTTTGTTTTTGGTGTTTTTTCTCTTATTCCTCTATTTATTCATGATTAAATCAGATGAATCCACCAGAGTCTTATCTGACCGTGAAGGGTAAAAAAAACACACCCCCACTAATCAAAAGCATTTACTACCTTCAAAAAAATAACCACAGAGGGAATTCTTCTCAGGCTTACTGTAAATATAATCTGATATGGGGCCTTGGTATTAAAGTAAGTTGAGCTCCATTGTTAATGTTATTTAACACACTTTGAAAGCCACTGTGTATTTGTGGTTGCACATTACAGAAAGCTACTCCTGCTATGCTGTTTAAACCTGTTACAGTTCACATATTGTGATTTCCAGTCTATAATAATTGTTACAAATTTTGTCTACTTGTGGGTGGAGCAAATACGTCTTAAACTGCCATCTTTGGGACGCTTCTCTCATTTAAATAGTTTGAACTCCAATCAGATGGTGATTTCTTTCTTCAAATGAGATTTTTGTTGGAGTATTTGGTTATCTAGTTGTGCTTTTCTGTGTTGCAAAAAAAAAAAAAAAAAAAACTGTGATCGAATAATGTTCATGGTTGGACATTAGACAAACTAATTGGGTTACTTGAATGTCTATTTTCAAAAGCTTTGCATGTAGCTTTTCATATCAAAATTTAATAATCGATTACTGAGTGTTCCGCACTCGCATCTGCTTTTTACGTTACTGAAAAATTCTGTTCATACCCATGCACTCATGCACCTATAAAAATTTCCACCAATTTAAAATTATTAGTTTTTAAGTCTGCGATTTTAATTTGTTTATTTTTCTTTTTTCATTCAGCTTTTAGCTTCATTTTTATTTAACTGCCTTTTTTTTTAGTTGTTTTGGTTACAGTTCTTGTTGTCAATATTAATTGTGCTCATTTCTTAGGAAGTTGTGTCTCACAGCAAGAAGCTGACAAAAAAAAATAAATCCCAACTCTCTGATATGATGATGATGAATAAGCAGAAAGGAGGCCTGAAGGCATTGAGCAAAGAGAAGCGAGAGAAGCTGGAGGCCTATCAGAACCTTTTCTACTTGCTGCAGGTACTGATGTACAAATGAATGCTGTCTTTTTTTTAATTTTTTTTTTATTTTATTTATTAATGTCCCGTTTGGAAAACATTCTAAACTTTTAAAATTCTTAGTTTTAGAAAAACAAGTGTGTTAACACGGTTCTAAAATCTTTAGTCCAAATTCAGGTAATTTGCTTAGAATGACTTAGATTTTGCTCCACTTTTGTGTACCTGGATATCTGTTAGGATGAGGCTCATGTCATCTGCCATCACCATGAAACACTGGAACTCATATCCACCATCCTTCTGAGTCTATTATCGTCTGCCTTTTTGCTCCACTTGAATCTTTTACTGTTAAACACAACATCTTTTGCTTCAGTCGTAAGTCTTTTTCCCAGCCTGGTGTTTGTCTTCCTCTCACTTGGTGACATTCTGTATATCCATCTGATCGCTCTTATCTGCATTCCTTCCAACTTTCTTTCATGCTCAGCCTTCATTGGCTTTGTTTCCCTTTTATACATAATTCAGCTCCTCACACAGTGTTCATAAACTTTTCTTTTCACAGGTAAAGAAAATTTGTAGCATTCATGGTCCCTGTCAGTGAACAAACTATGAAAAAAGTCATGTGTTTATTATTTTAATATGTTGTTTTTCTTCTGTTTGGTTTGCAGACAAACCCTACCTATCTAGCTAAACTCATCTTTCAGATGCCCCAAAATAAATCCACCAAATTCATGGACTCTGTTATCTTTACACTATATAATTATGCTTCTAATCAGCGTGAAGAATACCTTCTTCTCAAGCTCTTCAAGACAGCTCTGCAAGAAGAGATTAAGTATGTTTCCTGGGGTACTATATTAGCATGGATAGCATTCCAACATTTAAGATTCTCTGTCATTCAGTATTGTTAAACTGAGTTGAATAAAATATGAAGTCACTTTATTCTATGTGTGTGGTATAGCCAAAATGAAAAATAAGGAGTGCTATGCTGGGGTAATAGTTCTATCACAATGACAGTTCTGCATTTTTGACCAATGGAGAATGAAATGCAACACTAATCATGTCAGTACTTTCATTTTGCAATCCTCAAATTAGCATACCATGTAGATTCGTATAATTTATCAAAGAGGTTGACATCTTTATGTCAATTATATAACTGCAGTCAATCTTGGCATATATGATCCCTACGTTATTCAAGGGTAAATTAAAAAGTAAAGGCAATTTTGAAAATTACACAGTAACCACAATGGATAGAAGCTGAAACAAAACAACATGTTCACAATGCTGTATAGGTTGTTCAAATAAGCACAGAGCAGTACTCTACCATTAGTCTAGTTGAAGCCAGGGTCAAATGAACATGGGCAGTGCTGCATGATTGCACCATAATGAAATTTCTTTTGGCAGATGGAGTATAACCTACTGAAATTCACCAAAGGGTGCTGGCTCATTACAGCTTGACTCAGTGAAAACTTTATGAATAGGTAGTAGGGTTTAAAGTGGGAAGGACAAGTGTAACTGACAAAGCTCAATCTGGTCGACCATTGGCATCATGCACACAAGCCCACATTGACATGGCGAATGGCTTTTATCAAAGGAGACCAACAGATAATATTGTCCACTGCTGCTGCACATTTGGATATCAGCTATGGATCTGCACATGCCATAGTGCATGATTACTTGAGGCATCGAAAAGTTAGCGCAAGATAGGCATTCAAACAGCTTAACAATCTGCAGAAACCAACATCCTTTGCTGAATTTCATCAGGTTTCATTGCTTCTACCCAAAGAAATCCAATTGCGGTGTATTCTTCAATAATGGCGCAATCCTATAGTGCAGCGTCCATGTTCATTTGACCTTGGCTTCAACTAACTAATAGCAGAGCATTGTGCGCTGTGTTACTGAAATACCCTTAAGCCACCTCGAACATGTTGAATTGTATCAGCTTCTCAGTATCAGTTACCAGGGGGCATAATTTTCAAATTACCTTTACTTTTTCCATTTATACTCATTTAAGTTTTGTAAATATTATAAGTAAACATGTTTCATGCAACTATACAAAACTGTTTAAGGACAAAACATTCAAATATTCTAGATGTTTTTCTAGTAAAATGGGTATCAGACTTAGTATGCAAGTTACAGAAACATATCTAACCTCCATAAGACTGCTTTGCACAGGTATGAGCTTACTGGTACAAATAAATTATCATTTTATTCACCATTATAGTCTGTAATATAAAGGCCTTTTTATATTACCAACCACTTTTAACCACAGTATTTTTCCAGTGGAATTCAGACTCTCCAAGTATCATATTGTAGCACTGATCAAATGGATAAGTAGTTATTTCAACACTCTTAAGTAGCTTGCTATCTTTAGAATGACATCACACTTTGGCTACACTAGCTTGTGGTTGTGCTGCTGTAACAGGCTGGTCTTTTTTGTAAGTTTTCCTGCTGAAACTGATACTGTTAATTTAAATGATGAAATGCCAGCTTATACTGCTGCTGACTCAGCCATGAAGTCATCCCTAGGCTGATGCAACTTGTCTATGCTGTTAAGATTTGATGTTTTGTTACAGAAGTATAACTGACCCCCATCCTTTTATTAAAGACCTATACATAGAAGCACAATTACAGTTTGCAGCTATTGACAGTGCTTTTCTCATATGATTATTAATAGGTCAAAGGTAGATCACATCCAAGAGATTGTTACTGGAAATCCCACTGTAATAAAGATGGTAGTAAGCTTTAACCGAGGTACTAGGGGGCAGAATGCCTTGAGACAAATTCTGGCTCCAGTGGTGAAAGAGATTATGGATGACAAAACCCTCAACATCAAAACAGACCCTGTGGATATTTACAAGAGTTGGGTCAACCAGATGGAGTCACAGACTGGTGAAGCCAGGTGAGAAACACTTTGCATACTTTTTAAGATATTTAGCTTTGGATCTTCGACGAAATGCAATATATAACATGTTCCTTATCAGATATCTTCTTTTAATACTTTTACAAGAAACATTTTATAAGTACAGTAAATCAGTCAACAGGTTCTCTATGGTGCTGACTTCCTGACACTACCTTCTACAGATTCAGTAAGGAGCCAGTGAGCCATCTTGTAATTAATGTAAAAAAAAAATATGCATTCCTGCTTTTTTCGATTGCACCTTTCATTTTTAATGTTTGTTATACTACGTGTTGGAAGATGACAGATTAAACAGATTTACTGAAAACAATTTGAGAATAACTGTGATGACAGCAGTTTATTCACCCCAACAAGATCATCTGTCCTATCCACCTAGATTGTCAAAAATAATATTGTCGAGATCTGAACGTCCCTAAAGTCCTACTCTACTCTCATTTTATGTCCTATTGTTCTATAAGTGAAGAAAAATGTTCTAACATGTTAATGGCAAATTTCACACACGTTTCCTTACATTTATTTGCACTAAATTTCATCTGCCCCAAATTTGCCTAAACCTGTATGTTGTCCAATTACTTCTGTAACAGTGTGGCAAACTCCTACATTATGTGCTCTTCCACCTAGTTTGGTATCATGTGCGAACTTAACCAGCTAATTATGTTTTTTGTAATAATAATATCACATCTACTATCTTTGTATGAATTTCCTTATTGAATTGCAGTATCTCTCTATTATAAAAAAAATCCTGGAAAGGAAAAGCAGGGCGACGAGACGTGATCTTCTCGGAAGACACTTAAAAGACCCGCGAGATGAAGGAGACTGGCCACGGAGCGTCTTGTGAGGACAGTAAACATGAGACTTGATTTCAAGAGATTGTCCCAGGGCCATCTCGCAGGGACGTGGAACATGAGATTCTTGCAAGACACACCCTACTTACAAATAAGAGCACGGCCAGCCAAACACTCAGTCATGTAAAGGCACGTAGCACACACAGATCCTGTGCTCTCAGCACATATAAAGTGTATAAGGACAATACGTTCTAGATGAAATGTCAACGACTAAGCAAAGAAGAAAGAGCAGCGAGGAGAAAAGAGACCCAAAAGCATTGGAGAGAACAAAAGGCAGATAAGAGTTTATGAAAGCAGTGGAATTCGAAAGACTCAAACAAACAATGGCGCGATACACATGCAGAGAAAGGTACAGAATATGAAAGCAGTAAAATTCGAAAGTATTGTAGCGTCCCAGTCAAGTTGAAGCCTTTTTTGTTTTAAGTGACTGTTAGGTCCGATTTGAGGGAGGGCGGAGTACAGCACGGAAGACTGATAGCGGGGTATTGATTGATGCGGTAAGGGGCTGAGAGACCTGGGGGAGGAGGGGTTGGAGAGAGTGCTAGAAACTTGTGTTTGGGGTTACGAAGTCGGAGATTGTTCAAGTAAAACTTTTGTGACACTTTATAATGTCAGTCACTACAGTATCAATAAAAAGATAGTAAAGATCGCATTAGCGCAAACAAAAGGTAATTAACACTAGAATTACCAGAGTCTACGAAAAAACTCGTAGATCCGGCCCACCTTAAAACCGTTCTCACCTCTCTTTTGTCTTCTAAATGTGCCGATTAAGACGAGCAGCAAGCAGCCGGTTATTCCATCCCCCACCGTCGCAGAATGTTCACTAAGTTTTCTCAGCTCATACCTTGTTTGATTATCTGGGAGTGACTGAACTGCTGGAGTTTTAGAATGGAAATAATAGATCGTTATTTGGAATACACGCATTTAATGTGTGTTCCGTTTCTACAGTAATCTGTGTAAACACATTTTTAAGACAGAAATGCTTTTCATATTTTAGTAGTAAATGACAAAATGTAGGCATCAACTATATAATGTATGAAGCCTGAAGTCCAAAGATCAAGTAAACACTTTTACAAAAGGTTCAAGGAAAAGACAACAGCTTCAGTGGCATAGCGGTAAGATTTGCTGACTTGTAATTAAGAGTCCCCGGTTCAATCCCCACTCACTCCTATATGTGACTTGTAATTAAGAGTCCCCGGTTCAATCCCCACTCACTCCTATATTTGCCGTTTTCAGTAGTGAGCTGCTCTTTTTGTTAATATTTTACAGTACACACATACGTTTGGTTTGCGTCTGTAACACAGGGTGTGCATTTATAGGACCTATAAAAGTTAACATTTTTTTTAACTTTCGTTCTCTCTAAATCACGATACATACTACTGTCCCCCCCACTCAGGGATCTGACGCTGTTATTTTTCATTTGAAACGGAATAACTGGAGATGTGAGTGTTGTTTTGAGACAATGGAACTGGACATTCTCTCATCTGGAGGGATTAAAGCTGACACACAAATGCTGGCGAATCTGCCTTCTTCGTATCTCACCATCACTTGATTTTTTTTTATTCAGTTTTATTGAGTGTTCCTGCTCATGCTGAATTAGTGTGCACCTTACTTAAAAACACAGACGTAGGTATATATGATATTTGGAATTATTCGTTTTATGACATGTATAGTACATTTCAGAAAATTTTGTGGCACGGATGCAACATTATTCATATTCATTCGCATAACATCTTGCGGTTTGTCATCAGTGACTGCATGTTTTTTTTTCCTGATCTTGCCAGTCCCCACATGTTGCAGTATGCTGTTTCTTTTGTACTCCAGGACATGCAGAGGATAGAATAGTACAGAACAGTATCTTCAGCGCTATCATCAGATTCAAATGTTAACTGTTCATACACACACGCAAGGATCATCTTTCCTACATTTACAACGTGTGTACCTGTTACAATGTACAAGCTTCTCTCTATGCTGTGGTTTCTATTATATACCTGAAAGAAAGAGACAATATATGTGAAAACATGATCGCACTAATGCAATATTATTTGAAAACGAACAGCGTCAGATCGGGTGTGGATTTATGCTGGCGCTATTACTGAAAGAAAAAAAAAATCAACATGTGCGTTGATCCTGCAGCACTGAATAAGCTCACGCGCTCTAACATCCCCCATCACCCCCCTCCCCCGATCTGACTCTAAGTAACAGCGCAAGTACAGACACAAACCAAGTGTGATCAAGAGTCCTCGGTCCACTCACTCCTATATTTGCCGTTTTCAGTAGTAAGCTGCTCTTTTTGTTAATATTATACAGTACACACATACACTTGCTTTGCGTCTGTACTTGCACTGTTACTTAGAGTCAGATCAGGAGGGGGGGGGGGTGTTAGAGCGCATGAGCTTATTCAGTGCAGCAGGATCAGTGCACATGTTGATCTTTTTTTTCTTTCAGTACATGTGTCTTCCCTGTTCATGTATATATCTAGTGACTTTTCTGCCTGTCTGTCTCTCTATTACGCAGTGCTCTTTCTGTCTGTGTGTTATGGATCTTAAAAATAAATTATAAGGACACTTGTTCATGTTAATTGCAGTCTCAATTGTTAAAAAATATTTTAAAAGGCATCCCACATGAAAATATAATGATCTCATTAACTGACAGTGCATACCAATTTATAAATTTTATGTCCGTTTGAGGTTAAAAAAAAAAAAAACAACACTTTCTCCTCAACAGGGAATCGAACTCACATCTCTGAGGGACAGTAAACCTGGTGCACTTTGAGACAGCAAATCTTACCACTACGCCACGGAAGCTGTTGTATTGTTCTTGGACCTTTTGTGAAAGTATTTATTTGATGTTTGGACTTCATGCTTCACACATTCTATAGTTTATGCCTACATTTTGTAACATTTATTACTAAAATATGAAAAAGTTTCTGTTTTAACAATGTGTTTACACAGATTACTGTAGAAACGGAACAAACATGAAATGTGTGTGTTCCAAATAACGATCTATTATTTCCACTCTAAAACTCCACTTCACTCCCAGATAATCAATCAAGGCATGAGCTGGGAGAAGTTCATGCATGTTCTAAGTCGGTTGGGGGATGCCTGCAGCTTGTTTTTATCTGGCACATTTAGAGGACAAAGGAAGCTGGCGGAGAGGTGCGAATGGTTTTAAGGTGGGCCGGATCTACAAGTTTTTTCGTAGACTCTGGTAATTCTAGTGTTAATCATCAGAACCAGGTGTAATTGAAAAAATAGCCGGTCAAATTGAGGTCAGAAATAAAAGGCAAAGAGTGGAAAACAAAGTCTTTTCACCTTCGGATCATTCAATGCACAAAACGTGGATTTACACAATAATGGCCCATACGCTATGAGAATCTGTGGTCCCGCACCAGTTAAAGCAACGACAAGTTTCATTTCAAAGAATACACAATTCGGTAAGGTGTATATTTATGATCACGGAGAAGCGATGTAAATTTGAACAGGTGACAAGAAAGGTGATGTATATATTCCGCGAATAACGTTAGACACTAAAGGAGATTGTGATATGCCATTCATATTAAAATGTTTACCGTGAGAATAGCTTTTGCTATGACAATTAACAAATCACAGGGACAAACGTTAGAAAAAGTCAGATTATTTGTTAGAGAAACAGAAACAATGTTCATTCACGGGCAGTTATACGTTGCGTTGTCACAATTGTCTCCAAAAATGTAATCAAAATTCAGTGCAATCTTGAAGAAAAGATAATTCCAAATATTGTTTTTAATGAAGCTTTAAAGTAAAAGTGCAAATAATGAAATTGAAACAATTCCAAAGGAAAAAAAAAAAGCTTTTAAAATTGTATATCCGATTAACCAAACACAGGGGTTGGCGAATGAAGCGTTCAGGGGGCGGAGCCCCCTAGTATTAATTAAACATGGCACCTGTTCTAAACATGCACTGCTCAGTCTTTATCAGATGCTCCCATTAATTTACCTATGATGCATTTTATGCTTAGTGGCCTATTTATACTCACTTGGATCAGCCCAATCATGCTTTTATATAACCACGTAATATTTTTTTGCCTCCAGTGCTTAGAAATGTATCCTGTGCAGGGTTTTACGAAAAATATGTATCAAGGATTTATACATGTACTTGATAACTTCCTCAAGCATCTTGTGTGGTCCTGGTGATTTTTTTTTTTTTTTTTTGATTTTCTTTTAATTTCTGTCTATTTAATCTAAAATTACTTCTCCCTCTACAGTTTCCATATCACTTGAGTACCTCCTTAGTATATGTTACTTTTGGGAGATTACCAATTTGTTCACATAAGTGGACTTCAGAAAAGCAGAAGTTCACTGTTTGTATATTCTATCTTAACTTTACTATTCCTAATACCCTTCACCTGTTCCTTGACTGTTCTTTTGCCGTTTCTGGCATTGTTCTGTCTAACTACGTCATCCTCCTTAGTATCCTTAATAACCATTGTGCATTGAAGCAGAAACCTTGACATCATGTAAAACATATTTGGTAAGATATTGGGATAATTTAACGATTAGTTGAACAAGCAAGCTTGACAGACTGAATAGTCATCCTCTCCTTTGTCAAAGTTCTTGTGTTTTTATTACATAATTGATGCAGTCTTTAGCTAGAAGCTTGTCTTATTCTTGTGTAAGCATAGCAGCTAGGGTGATGGAAAAAAGTGTTTGTACCAGTCTTGTCATGCATTGTAAACACAAAGTAATTTGTAGACGGATTTAACACCTCCATATTATGAAGAATGCAATTTATGATAAGTTCAATATCATAGGTCTTGGATATTGAACTTTTTAACAAACAGACCTTAGTGTGTAATGATTGGCAGCATTTCATCCTCCACACTGACCCTCAAAACATGTACTGCTAATTTCCATCATAGATGTCATCACCAGTCATGATGAGATGGCTTACATAGAAGTATTCTTGCCAGGACAATAATTTCGCCCTTAGTATCAGCTTTCCAAGGAACTGCTCATTGACTACAGAACATAGTAGCCAGACCACATTTTCTTTTAGATTGGAGGGGATGCTGTTGAAAAAGTGACCAGCCTTACATTTCTTGGAGTGACTGTTGTTGACATATTGAAGTGGGCACAATACATTTCATCAGTTATTAAAAAGACTCCCCAGTTCCTTAACTTTTGTAAATGTAGGACAGATTGCATTCCTCCATCTGTTCTCTTGAATTTCTGAAGGTGCACACTGGATTGTATTTTCACTACATTGCATCCTGTTATGACACCTGCTTGTCTCAAGCACTGCAGAGAGTGGTGAAGCAGGCATAGAATATTACTAGCACCAAGCTGCCTTTTCTGTAGGACATATACAACATTTACTCCCTTAGAAGGTGAAACAATATAATTAAAGACCTACAGTAAACCATTCTGCACAGCTGCTTTTCTTACTCCACCTTTGTCAAGAGCTTCAGAAATGGCAGAGTTACAGATTTTGATGAAATTCATACTGAAATTCTTAAAGAATGTCCTCAGAAAAGCAAGGACCATGATTCAGTAAAATTCATGCAATTATGTTGTCTACTGTGGATTGCTAGTCTGTTCATTTTACGAGGATTTGGCTTTGTTTGCTGTTTTCACAGTACGTATATCAGTGGTTCATTTTCCTCTTTTATAATGGAACAATAAGAGCATTAATGTAAACAGTTTACTGCAGGGGTTTCCAAATTTTTTTTTTTTTTTTTTTTTTTTTTAAATTTATTTTTTTTTTTTTTTTAATCTAGGACCCCAAAATGTTGTACCATCTGGTTAGGGCCTCCCAATAATATAAACCCAATTCGAATGTTGTACGATCTGGTTAGGGCCTCCCAATAATATAAACCCAATTTGACAAAGGTAGAGCACAATCTTGCATCAGCAGTTACACAGCATAATTTGGTATAACAGCAGACCTGTCAAAATCAAATAAATTCTTACGTACTGTAGACTACTGACACACATGCGATGAAATGTCCTTGTATATCTGTAGACATGGGGTTCTCAACCTTTTTTTGCCTTACCCTCTTGGGGAAATGAATGTTTTGAAGTACAATGGTTTATTTGGTCTTTAATTGTTAAGTACTGATCCCTGATTAGGCACAAACAACTTAGTGTGATGTTTCTTAAATCCCCCATCTGTAATATTGTATTTTGGGAATTTTATTTTGAATAGTCCACATGTGAATTCAGATTAAAAGAAGTATTCACAATTTACATAGTACTTCAGGTCCATCCAAGAGTCAGTTATTAAATTTGTGTTTGTTAAGTACTTTTGTAACAGTGAGTCATATTCAAAAGTAATAATGATAACAGAATTCAATTACATGTGCTGGTAGACTACATTAGTGTTTTTAACAGCACTAAAAACTAAACACAAATAGGCTTTTCCTGGATCAACAGATTTCATACAGTACAGAGCAGATTGCATTTGAAGTGATGTGAAAATGGAGTTGATTAATGATGGTTAGTGGTGGGAGTTCTGTGATTAATTCTTGTTCACTTTTCTTAAACATAACATTTTAAAAATTATACCCAATAGAGTGAAACCCAGTAACTAGCAAATGAAAAAAAACTATTAATGCAAAATGACCAGTACTAGTATAAAATCAGTAGCAATATTACCCAATGAAAGGAAAAAAGGAACTGAATTAAGTTCCCCATCTAGGTATTAATATTAGTTAAAACACAGTGATTCGTTCAAATTTTATAAATAAGTAAAAAATTGGAAAGGAACTGATTTATTGTGTAACAGGAATGCGAAAAGTACACGATGGGCAAAGTGATCATTGGCTTTCCACATTTGTTTGTGTATTTCTGATGAAAGGACACTTCTCAGATAAAGAAGAATGGGTAGATGACTTTTCTATAGGGAGGGAAACAATTTGGCAATAGAGCAGTGTCACCAAGTGCCACATGAGAATAACAAGAAGTGAAACAAAATAGGTGAGGGTTAGTAACAGTTCATATTAGTACTAATGACTAACAGTAGAGATGCAGTATGCACAGCTAATCAGCAGCTCTACTCAGGGTATGCTAAAATGAGGTAATGAGTCTTCAGCCGTGATTTAAAAGCTGAAACTGAAGGGGCACCTCTTATAACAGGCCTTCCCACAACTCCGGGGCCCTGTAATTAAAAGCTTGACCTCTCACTGTTATTTTATTAATTCTTGCAATCATAAGCAGATTGGCATCTTGGGATCTTAATGTGTTCTTGGGTTTGTTAATAACAATAACTTCAGATAAGTAAGCAGTGCCTTTGCAATTTAAGGTTTTATAAATTAAAAGGAGGATTTTGAAATCTGCCCTAAACATAACTA
Source organism: Erpetoichthys calabaricus (assembly GCF_900747795.2). Taxonomy (NCBI): domain Eukaryota; kingdom Metazoa; phylum Chordata; class Cladistia; order Polypteriformes; family Polypteridae; genus Erpetoichthys; species Erpetoichthys calabaricus. The sequence continues at coordinate 58,211,805 of NC_041410.2, read as the reverse complement.
GAAACCAGTTTAAGGACTTAAGAACTGGAGTTGTGTTTGTATTTTCTTGTTGTTGTAATAATTCTTGCAGTGGCATTTTGAATTAATTGAAAGCTGTATAGAGAATTAATTTGAGCAGCCAATGAACACCGCACTGCAGTAGTCAATCCTACTAGAAATAAATGCATAAATTAATTTCTCAGTATCCTGCTTGTTTAGAAAACAACTTAATTTTCCATCATTTTCAAGCTGGGAAAACATGTTTTGGATAGTTTTGTAATATGCGCTTTGAATGATATGCTAGTGTCAAAGATAATACCTAGATTGCGGGCCGATTCAGAAAAACTAATGGTGAATTAAATGGAGTTAAAAATATATATATATATTGTTGCGATCAGAATCAATCTCTCCAATAATTATTATTTCTGTTTTCTCTGTGTTCAAAGACAAGTAGTTCTCATCCATCCACTTCTTGAAGTCACTAACATATCTAATTAAGGACATCATCAGTTCAGTTAAGTAAAATCGGTCCAATGTTTATATCATTTGGGACAGCACTGCCTTTCAAATATAATTAATTAGGAATTTGGCAAACACCATTTAGCTACAGGTTAATGTTGGATCTTTACAATAATAATCTGTAAATATTGTTCAATCAAATCAGTCTTTTATATGCTTATAGAAGTGATTTCCCCTTCCATTTATTTCTAGGGAAGTGACTTTTTTGTACTCTATTACAATCCACACAACGTTACATATACGGTATGCTTAATCACTCAGACAAGTATCTAATTTACTCTTTAAACTACATTTCAAATATTTTTCTGTCTTTTAAAATGCTGCTTACTAAATATATCTATGCCAAAATGGGTTAAATGACAAATATTTATTCTGCATCTCTCTGCAGTGTCCAGAGTTTATTATTTAGAAAAGTCCTTTATGTTTAAGGTACTTGATGTGCTTTCTTTTTTCAGCAAACTTCCGTATGATGTCACTCCAGAGCAGGCTTTGAGTCATGAGGAAGTTCGAACACGGCTTGATTCTTCAATCAAGAACATGCGGACTGTAACAGACAAATTTATATCTGCTATCATCGTTTCTGTGGACAAAATTCCGTAAGTATTTAGCTTAAGAACAGTTTTAATATATTTTGATTTAGAAGAGACTAAAATTGTTTGCCTGGCAGAGAGAAAAATGAACTATCCATTATTTCCAGACTTTTCCTTAATTCATGCCGTAATATCCAGTCTTTTAACTTACTAAATAAGAATGTATTTCTTTTTGAAATTACTGCTTAAGAATGCATGCGGCTTTTTAGTGCTACATTAATTTTAAAAGTAGATTACAGGAAAAGTTGTCCAGATCAGAACTAGTAACAGGAAAGATTTGCAATATCTAACTCAGCAAGGAAGCACAGTCAGTCAGTCATTTTCCAACCCGCTATATCCTAACACAGGGTCCTAATCTATATTCATATGTGTGTCCCAAAAAATTCCTAAAACAATGGGCCTCGGTTATAGTGTTATGGATTTACCAAGTGTACCAAAATACTATGTATCTGAGTACTTATCTCACTGGAGCTTCTTACACTTAAATATGCTAGACACAATTGTCTAAGGGTAAAACATTCCTGCCGTAGATCAGTTCCTGCTTTTCTCAGTAACTGATGTTGGCATTTATTGATAGTCATTGGAACGAGAATAGGCCATTCAGCCCAAAAAGCCCTGTCTACTTAATTCTTCCATGATAACATCAAGTCGAGTTTTAAAGGTCCTTAAAGTCCTACTGTCTAACGCACTACTTAGTAACATTCATTGTGGCTATGGTTCTCTGTGTGAAGAAAAACTTCCTAATGTTTGTGCAAAATTTTCCCTTAACAAGTTCTCAACTCTGTCCCCATGTTCTTTTTGAACTCATTTTAAAGTAACATTCTTGATCCACTAAACTAATTCCTTTCATAATTTTGTACACTTCAATTATGTCACCTCTCGGTATTCTTTTGCTTAAACTGAAAATGCTCAGCCATTTTAATCAAGTCTTAGTGGAATCAGCCCAGTCACTCATCTGTTGACTTTTTCTAGTGCTGCTATGTCTTTTTTTGTAGCCTGGAGACCAAAACTGTACACAGTATTTCAGCATTATGAAGCTTCAGCATAAATCCCTTTGACCTGTACTCTACACATTATCCTATACAACCTAAGTTATGTTAGCCCTCTTAATGGTTTCTAAACACTGTCTGGAACTTGATAGTGACATGTCCACTATGACTCCTAAATCCTTCTTCATAAGGTGTACTTTCAATTTCAGACCTTCCAATGTGTATTTAAATGTAACATTTTTACTTCAAACATGCAGTACAGTATGTACTTTACATTTACTTAAGTAAATTTAATCTGCCACAAATCAAGCCTGTATGCTGTCCATGTTTCTCCATAATAATTCAACGGATTCTAGATTATCTCCCAATCCTCTTACCTTGCTATATTTGAAAATTTAAATCATAGTCATTTATATATATTAAAAATAGTAGTGGCCCTAGCACTGACCCGTGTGGGACACCTCTCTTGTTTTCACTTGATTTTAATAAGGTTTCTTGCATGATCATCTGTTTTCTAGTAACAATTCTGCATGCATCTACACACCACACCCTGAACTGCCATCTCTTTTAGTTTGATGCGTAACTCCTTATGTGGGACCTTATGAAATGCTTTCTGAAAGTCAAGATAAAAATTATCAGTTGCACTACAATGATCATATCCTTTTATTGCGTCCTCATAGAATTCCAGCATGTTAGTAAAATACAACCTCCCACATGTGAACCCCTGCTGACTGTTTGAGCAACTTTGCAAGAATAAGAATTTACTAATCTACCCCTTAATTCTTTCCATTAATTTACCTGTGATGCATGTTAAGATTATTGGCTTGTAGTTAATTGGATCTGCCCGATTACTCTTTCTATATAATAAAATGTTTGACATTTTCCAGTCCAGTCCAGAATTTCCCCAGTGTTCAGTGACTTCCTAAAAATATGTGATATGGGTGGTTTATATATGTTCTCACTAAGTTCTTTAAGCACCTGAGCATGAATAACATCTGATCCACATGATTTGTTTGATTTCTGACGATTTAATCTAAGCAGTACTTCTTCCTCTACAATTTCCAAATCATTCAATATCTCTTTATAAGTCCCTGTTACTGCTGGGAGGTTATCCACTTCCCCACATGTGAAAACCTCACAATAATGCAAGTTTAGAGCATCTGCTGTTTCACTGTCTATATAATTTTATTCCCCTTTACTATTCCCGATACAATTTACCTCCTCCTTGACTGTTCTTTTCCTACTAAAATACTGAATGAATCTCTTTAGGTCATCTTCTTTTTATCTGCAGTATTCCTTCTAACTGCATTTTACCTTCAAAATTTTATTCTTAGTAGCTGCTTTCATGCTGTCTTATGCCCTACAATCCACTTTGCTCTCTGTCCAAACACTGAGAAATGTATAATATTATGGTCCCTTGACACTAGTGGTTCAGTACCTCTAGACACTGAATTCTGTCCTGGTTATTACAAAATGTTAAATCTGCATAGGCTTCCCTGGTGTTGGTGTTTTAACATACTGTGTTTATATAAAAAAAGGTCACTTATTATGTCTAAAAAATCCTGCTCTTGTTACTCTGGTGTTAGTAAATTTAGCCCAGTTAATATATAGGTAGTTAAAGTTCCCCATGACTATAATATCCCCCTGTAAGCTTTCTTTTTAATATTACTAGAAAGACGTGTATAAAAATGACTGTCTGCATTGGGTGCTCCATAGCACACACATAAAACAAGGCCACTTTCCTTACTGCTTTCCAGATGAATGCATGTGTCCTCACTAAGATGTTGCTCATCATCCAAATGAAGAAGACTCGTCTTTAAATTTAGCTTTTACATAAATGGCTCCACCCCTTCTATCCTTCCTAACAATGTGTACCCATATATGTTGTTCTCATCACCATCTTAGTTATGTAGAAAGGTTTCTATTGTAGCTGAGCATAATTCTGATATTATAGTAATAAATTTGAACACACTTGTTTATATTTTTGATAATTCCAGCATTCACAAAAGCTATTTTTAATGTGATACTTACTTTAATTTTGTACTTAGATGTAGGATTTTACTTTACTATGCATATTTGCTTTTACACTATTGTTCTTCCATTCTATTAAAATTCTAAACCTGGCCTGTCCTAAACTTTGTATGTCATTTGATCCAACATGTACAATGACATTAGGATTTGCCCACGCTGTGGCCAGGAGCATATACATCCTTCCATTGAAGTCTCTTACCTCTGCACCTGGAATGCAACTCACTTTGCAAGACCCTCTAGAGAAAACCTACACCTCAATCCACCAAATGATTGAGTCCCCTACTATCACAACCTCTGTTTCTGGGGACTGGTTTTGAGATGGCCTTCTGATTCTCCTCATGCCTGCCTACCACTTAGAGTTTTCAGAGACACCGTCCATCTCCACAAGGGCATGAAAACAGTTTGACACTTCAATTCTGTGGTTGATGTCCCTGGAAACTGTGCACTCTTTGCCTTGCAACTGTAAACCACCTATCTCTAGCTGTTTGGTCTGGAGTCTCCTCTCACACGCTCTTAGGATTGCACACTGTCTCTCAAAAGGAGACCAAGACCAGGTTTGCCAATTCTCTACTATAATGCAAGCCAGCCAACACCTACTCCAGTTCAGCAACTCCTAGCCTGGAGTGCTGGATCAGCTGGTATCTCATGCAGACATAGACTTCAAGGGTGGGGACTGAGTCATCCAAATCATTCTCCAACAAGTCTAACATCCAACAGAACTTGATTTACACTGCCCGCATTTTTTTAAAATTTGGCTTTGAATTACTAAACTGATCAATTATTTTCATTAAATTTAACTTAAGTTATTATTAAAATTAATAAAATGTGGTTTTTTTTGGAATTTGGTACGCTATATTAATCCTCTAGGGCAGGGGTGTCGAACTCTGGTCCTGGAGGGCCGCAATGGTTGCAGGTTTTCATTCTAACCACCTTCTTAATTAGTGACCTGTTTTTGCTGTTAATTAACTTCTTTTGCCTTAGTTTTAATTAACTCGACTCAGACCCCTTAATTCTTTCTATTTCCTTAATTAGCAGCCAAACAATAATGAGACACAAAACGAGCAAACAAGTGACCAGCTAACCACATTATCTGAACATAAAGAAAGGTGAGGGTCTCGGTTAGGTTTATCTCTCAGGGCAATAATCAGAAACAGAAAATCAACAGTTTGGTTAATGTCTGCTGTAGCAGAATGAGACCAGCAGCAAGCCGTGGAATTAAGTAATGGGTTTATTTAAGAGCAAGAATTGGCTTCTCATTAAGACTAGGGGGCTCCGCCCCCTGCTCGCTTCGCTCGCCAACCCCTGGCGTTGGGGCATGATAAAGAGTGAGATGTATGAATTAGATATAGAATAGTGTGCAGGTGTGGATGATGCATATAGAAAGCAAAAAATACAGTGTTTGGCACAGAGTAATGGTTTATTGGAATATTTCTTTGTACACAACATTAGTAGTAAAGATGGTGTCCTGTCCTTGAATGAGTCTTCCTTGGCATGGAGCATTTATAACTTTAACTTTAACGTCAGATGAACGTCGAACACGTGAGAAGGCAACATAAAGTTGTCCATGTCCAAAAACGGGCTCAGAGAGGTAGATGCCAACCTTGTCCATGGTTTGTCCTTGTGATTTGTTGATGGTCATGGCAAATGCAGGTTTAAGATAGATAGATACTTTATTAATCCCAACTGTCGGCGTTTCAATGTAAAAGGTAATTGTAGGTCAGAACTCGTAAGGTCAATTCTAGGAATGAGAACAGTATTGTTAGCATGTGATCCTGTAAGAACTGTTGCTTGAATAACATTGTGTGTCATGGTGTTGACGACTAAACGTGTGCCATTGCATAAACCCTGTTTAGTGTTAAGGTTTCTTAATAGCATGATTATTGTTCCGTTTTTAAGGCTAAGATTGTGTTGTGGTAATCCGGCTGGGTTAATAGTGTTCAAATATTCTAAGGGGAAATTCAGATGTTCATTGTCGTCATCAGAGGCAACTTTGTCAGAGCTTAGAAAGAGCCGTGCCTCTCCAGGAAGTAATGAAATGACCTGGTTATTAATGTGATCAACAATAATATTTTTTGGACATAATATAGTGCGTTGTGTTAAAAGGGGCATTTGGTCTAATGAGACCGCTGTTCCAAATATCTCCGTAATCTGGGTGAAGTCCATGTGTATTGGTGAGTGTACAATGTTCTAGCTGTAATAACCAATTGTTATATTCGGGATCTGGAAATCGCATGTTTTGTACCAAGTGTATCTTTAGAAAGCAAAGCCAATTGTTCGCGTAACATTTTTTGTTCCGCGGTTTTAGAAGCGCGGCGAGGTGAATTTTTTTGTTTGATGCGGGTTCGTGTTTGTGGTCCCGTTACTCGAGCCGTCTAGTTTTGTATCCGTGATCGTGAATTGATGACTTGTTTGATCTTTATCGTTAGGAATATGGATAAGTAATAAGTAGGATCGAACTCACTGTTAATATGCGGACTGTTCGTTTCTTCGTATTATCACCAATCAGGTCTCGCGCCTGTATATGTATTGTAGTTCGGTCTCGTGTTGTTTATATGACGTCATCGCGTATTTTAAGGTGGACTGAATAATAGCTGAGCGCATGGCATGTGGAGTAATAGGTAAGCACTGTCTAAAATCTACTCCTAATAAAAGTACCTTTACTCCAAAGGGAATATTATTATTCATCAACGCAATGCCAATTGTCCGCGTATTTTAAGGTGGACTGAACAATAGCTGAGCACATTGTAAGTGGAGTAATAGTTAAGCACTGTCTAAAATCTCCTCCTAATAAAAGTACCTTTCCCGCAAAGGGAATATTATTATTCATCAATGTTTGTAGAAGTTTATCAATGGTGTTGAGTAAGTGACTGGATGCCATTGTACATTCATCTATAATTAATAGTGTGGCAAGACGGATGTCACGTGCATTGTTCCTGTGCATTGTCATAGTGGATACCAATGTTTCTGTGATTGGGACCGGTATTTGGAATAAGGAGTGACATGTGTTTTTGGAGCCGAGACATTTTTTCTTCCGCGGTTTCAGAAGCGCTTTGTAGGTGCCGACGTGATTTGTGCATATTTGCGTTCTTGATTTGTTTCAGGGTGCACTGTTCCAATGCAATGTAATATTTGTCCACATACGCGAAAGCAGTATGGGTCATTGCCTTTTGGTGACCTGATATTTACTCCGGTAGATGCAAAATCAAATGAACTATTGTAGGATGTAATGCAGATGCGCCGCCGTGTATTTTGTTGTTTCATGCGGGTTCGTGTGTTTGGTCCCGTTATCCGAGCCGAATCGTTTTGTACCCGCGAGCGTGTATTCATGACTTGTTTGTTCCTCAGCATGCGAAATATGGATAAGTAATAAGGAGGATCGCACTCACTGTTAATATGGAGCCTTTTCTGCAGTTGAACGGTTAATAGTGCTTTATTGTAAGGAGATCCACCTATGCTGCCTAGTGTGAAGGTGTTGAGATGACGTATGTTTAATATGGACGGTTCCTTTAGAAATGGGGCTTTGGGTGTCACTTCTTATTGATGTTAGTGTGTTTGTGGGTCTGATTCGTCGCTGTTGTGAACGTTTCGTGTGCCATGTCTCGTCTCTAATGGGCCTGGCGTGGCGGTCACGGCTTCTTTTTTTTGGTGCGTTAGGAACTTGTTAAATCCTCCTGTTTGTGTGGGTCCCGTTTTGTGTGAAATGGGATTCGTGCGGCGCTGTGTGCTTTTTCGCCGTCTGAGTGGGGGGGGGGGGGGAGGATTGGTGGGGCGCGAGCGTCTTCTTTCTTTTTGTGTGCCAGGGGCTTGTTGAATCCTCTTCTTTGTGTGTGTCCCGTCCGTTGCTTGTAGGGTGGGTGGGGTGGTTTTGGGTTCTTTTTTTTTGTGTGCCAGGGGCTTGTTGAATCGTCCTCTTTGTGTGTGTCCCGTCCGGTGCCAGTTGGGGGGGGGTTTGGGCTTGCAGGTGGGTGCGAGCGGCTTCTTTTTTTTTGTGTGCTAGTTTCGTGTGCAATGGGTTTCGTGCGGTGCTGTGCGTCGCCTGCATTTGACTCCTTTTTTCTGTGCTGACTCCTTTTTTCTGTGGTCGCAGGGCCTCATTTCTTTGACTCCTTTTTTCTGTGGTCGCAGCCGCCTCTCGCGGTGCCTCATTTCTTGGGGCGCCTGCGCAGTACGTCTTTTTGCGGCTACGGCCCATGGCCGGATGTCCCTGCGTCCATCCGGTTTAGCATTCTCGGTTAGTAATATGGATATTGGTTGGAGTTTGAAACCCCAGTTTAGCTGGTCATCTGTTGGCTCGTTTCATATCTCATTTCTGTTTGGCTGCCATTTGAAGAAGAAAAGAATCAATTGAGAGGACTGAATCCTTAAAAACAGGGCTATTCAAATGAAGGGAAAAGGAGTTAATTAGCAGTGAAAACTGGTCACTGATTAGGAAAAGGGTTAGAATGAAGACCTGCAGCCACTGCGGCCCTCCAGGCCTGGAGTTCGACACCCATGCTCTAGGGAAAATTGTCTTTTCACTTGACCTTTGGGGGTCACAACACAGGGTCAGTCATTGTAACCCTGGAGCAATTAAGACCTTGATCAAGTAGCCAGTGAAGCTGGATCCCTTCTGGCAGTAACAGAATTTGAACTGGCAACCTTCCAGATACTAGCGCAGATCCTGGGCCTTAGAGCCACCACTCTGCCTTAAATAAAGGACTCCTGCAGTTATTTAACACCATGTGGTCTCTTAAGCTCTTGTAATACGCCCAAACCACCCCAGACTACCTGTTGTATGTCTTATTAAGTTATTAACTTTTCCCTATCTGTTTTCCCATCTTTGCTTCCCTTTTATTACTTCCTTACTTTAAAGCTCTATACTTACACCATTTGTATTCCTTCTTATTAGTAAGCCACTATGCTATACCCTCTTAATTGTGTAGCTTTCCTGACTGCTAAGAACTTTTCTGTCAAGTAAAATTTTTTACACCCTACTTCCTTCTTACTAAGAACACATGTTTACTGATAGCAGCCTCTAGTTACAGTATTTACTTATTCACTTGTCTGTTTCTACTGTCATTTGAGCCTGGTCAGTGCCATCTGGCTAGATGCCTTTTTATGTACCGCAAAGCCCCTCTCTTAACCGTATTGAAGTCTGCTGCCTACCTGTACTTAAAACAAATGCTTACTTCCTAATTAATGTTCATATATGTTTCTATTTTCTACTAACACTAGCACAACATTACTTTGAGGGTGACTATGCTTTTATTCTTTGTATGCCTTAACGTCTTTCCTCTGAGGAATCATGTAGAAAAAAATCAACATATCAATTGAAGAACGAAACTTATCCTTTCCTAGGACAAGTTTGATAAAACATCTTTGAGTCAGTAACTAGGCAGGAGGAAACTTGCATCTTTTTAATTTACTCTTCAGCAAATTCTGAAGCTTGCATCACAGTAGTCTGTTACAGAATGATCAGAAAAATAAGGGCAGAGGCCTGTTTCATAACCTACTGAATTTACATCATAATGCTGATTAATGCATATATCTAGTCTGATAGATTTGTTGCCTTGTACCAAAGTAAATTTATCTAATTAAAAGCCTATTCTACTACACTCTTGTTCTTCTCATGTCTCTAAGGCTCAGCTATTGCTCTTGAAAGCTGGGTATTTGTCAACTGTCCAGTCTTGTTGATTACAGGGCATCTGCTGATCTCTTAATCATTTCCTTGTACATTTTGTGTATTACATCAACCATTCTCCTACTATGTTCTTGTTTTTTAGTTACTTAACCATTTCAGTAGCTCTCTTCATTACATTTCTAAAATGAATGCTTGTATATTTCACTGTGTACTGCACACCAAAATATTTAACTATTGTTACTTAAAAATTATTCTCTCACAATTGACAACTTTTTAGGAGCACAATTTGTAGTTTAATTAACTCTTACAGAGCTTTAGCACAATATACTCCGCACTTCTTCAAATTCAGCTTATAAGGATGACGTCAGCATGTCTCACTCTTAAATGTCTGTATTCTTTTGAATTCAAAGCGGTTATTAGTTGGAATAATGGGAATTTTGGGTACAAATTAGAGCTGGTGATTAATCGCTGTCAACACTAGAATCCCTGAAGCCTACAAAAGTAGTTATCATGCTAGACCACCTTAAATTCCCTCACACCTCCGCATCAGCATCTTTTTTTTGCAAATGTGTCAATTCGCACTGGCAACACTCAGCCTGCTCACGCATCCCCCACAGAGGCAGATGAAGTCAGGCACAAAATTCTCAAAGCTGAAGTCACTTTATCTAGGAGTGAGGTGCCTAGAACTGTATAGGGTAAATAATATATCGTTATTTGGAATACATACATGTGTGTTCTGTGTCTACAGCAATCTGTGTAAATGTAGAATAGCAGGAAATTCGAGGCAAGAAATGTTGAACACGTAACTAAAACAAACTTTTTTCATGTTATAGTAGTAATTGACAAAATGTTGACATGAAGTGTGTAATGTGTGAAGACAGAAGTCCAAATATGAAATAAACACTTCTGCAAAGGTAATAATAATAATACATTTTATTTATATAGCACCTTTCCCATGCTCAAGGCACTTACAGAATATAATAAAGAACGGCAGCGTATACAGTATATAGCATTGTATAAACCAGATAAATAAATAAAGAAGATTAAGACCGTGAATTCTGAAAAAAAAAAAAAACAGACAACATAATTGATGGTGTAGCACACATACGTAGGTTACATTAGCATCTTGACAGAGAAGTAAACTGAGAGATGGGTAATAAAGTCAAATAGAGCTAAAAGCCTTCCTAAACAGATGAGTTTTGAGTTGTTTTTTAAAACAATTCAAGGAGTCAGCTGACCTGATTAATTTCGGTAGGTCATTCCAGAGTCTGGGCGCTATACAGCTGAAGACCCTGTCACCCATGGAGTGTAGATTAGTGTGGGGTACAACAAAAGTGCCAGAATCAGAAACAAGTGTGCTTTTAATAAAACTGAATAAAAAAAATTAAAGTGACAAGAAGATACCAAGAAGACATGATTCACCAGCAACATGTAAGTCTTTGTTTCATGTTATAATAATAATTGATAAAATGTTGACATGAAGTGTATAATTTGTGAAGACTGAAGTCCAAATACTACTTTTGTTACACCTTTTGTGAAAGTGTTTCTTGGACTTCACACATCATACACTTCACGTCAAAATTATGCTATTACTATAACCTATGAAAACATTTTCTGTTTTGGCCATGTTTTCATTTCTTGCCTTGCATTTCCTCCATGATTCTATATTTACACAGCGCATTGCAGACACAGAACACACATGAAATGTATGTATTTCAAATTACTATATTTCATTACCTTACCAACGCATCGCCAGATAAACAGGCTGCGTTCCGCTAATCCACACATTTGCATAACTGAAGTAGGCTATTAGCGCAGTGTTAAAGGGCTACAAGTTTCTTGGCGAAAAAAATTGTAAGCTTCAGAGATTCTAGTGTTAAAGCAATCATATTTACCACATTGTTGCATATCACTTGCATGTAATGACTGATTGAAGTCTGTGATTTATAAACATCACCGTATTCTCAGGTGATGCTCTGCCAAGCCTCTTAATGTCACCATCTTCAGATGTTGCTTATTTCAGGAGCTTGTCCTCTCTCAAGTTTTTTCTTCAATATTTGGAAGGAATGCTCAATTGGATTTAAATTGGGTGACAGACTGCCTTTCAAGAATTTTCCATTTCTTAGCTTTGAAAAACTCCTGTGTTGCCTTAGCAGTATGTTAGTCACCATTATCTTGTTGTAAAAAGAAGCACCATCCAGTGGGTTGTGAGGTGTTTACTGGAACTTGATCAGATTTTCTAAACAGCTCAGAATTTATTGTACAACTGCCATGAGCAGTTCCATCATAAGTCTAGATAAGTCTGCCAGTACATGTGGCAGCCATACATGTCCATGCCATAATACCACCACCTCCATGTTTAACAGATGAGATAGTATGCTTTGGATCTTGGGCAGTTTTTTTTCATCTCTACAGTTTTCTCTTGCAATCACTCTGATGATACAGGTTAATCTTTGTCTTGTCTGTCCACCAGACCCTTTCCAGAATTCTGTAGACTCTTAAGCACTTTACAAAAACTGTAATCTGGCCATCCTGTTTTTGTAGCTAACTAGTGGTTTTTATCTTGCAGTGTTGCCTCTGTATTTCTTTCTGTTCATAAAGTCGTCTTGCACTGGTGTGAACGGGAGAGAGAGTGAGCCCACCAATATGTTATATAATATGACAGATGTTGTATTATATCTTACATACACAGCATAATAGGAATATCTATATTTAGTAAATGAATTGACAGAAATTTATGGGAAAATTGCTAAAAAATCAGATAGAGTGGAAAAGAAATAGAACTGTTTATTTCAGAATTTCTCTTGATGTTATGCTGTAATGAATATAAAAAATACACTACCAGTACATTGCATGGCTTCCACAGATGATATACAGTATGCATGGAAAGATAAATGACTTTGCTTAGCCTTTATTTAAAAACACATCTGAAAGGGGGGGGGTCAGTTAAAAAGAAATTTTATGCTACTGTTAATGATCTTTCATGCAAAAAATTGTACATAACTTTAATCAGTTGCTTAGTTTTATGGGTTTTAAGTGCTACTCCGTAACATTCAGGTCTTGATGTTTAGAAAAACTAATTTTGTAGATTTAGGCAAAGTATCATGTTTTTGTTTGTTTTGTCATGTATTTGTTGTTTTTCTAAAGAAATACTAGTTTGTTGATTTATGACTGTTTTTTGACTTATTTTTGTCTTTGTTCTTTCAAGAATTACAATATTTGTCATCTTCAAATATTTTGTGTCATTGAAATTTAGAAAGTTTTAAACTAAAACATCAGATCATTGTGCTTTCTGTTTGGCAGTGGTAATACTGACACAGCTCTGTCCAAAATCTGTTACAGATATGGTATGCGTTTCATTGCCAAGGTTCTTAAAGATACACTACATGAGAAGTTCCCTGATGCCACAGAGGATGAGTTGTTAAAGGTATTCAAGTCATCTTGACAATCTCCTGTATTGACTATTAAGGTGTTTTCTTCAAGGATAAAATATTAAACAAGTTTGCTGAAGTTTTCTGCTGTCCAGCTTTAAAATCTATAATGCCTTGTGACAAAAATAACTGGATAGAATTGTAAAATGTGTAAGAGTTAGCATAATTTCATGAGTATGTAATATAGGAGAGAATTGGGATTTTCATCCCTACTGTGCTTTTAGAACTTAGTTGCATTTAAATTTATTTTCAAATTATTTTAAGGTACTCTTTGCTATTAACTGAAGAATTTCATAATGTCAGCTGATTTATCTCTTTTAGAGTACAAATGTTGAAAGGAATAAAATTGATGTCACTTGACTTGGCTCTTTGCCCTACTTCTCTCTCTTTCGCTTTCTCTTCACCATCTTTCAAAATTTTCTTTCATCTCTTTTTAAATTTTCTTTCTCTTTCCTGCCCTTTCTTCCTTTTCTCTAGCTTTGCTCTCTGCCTTTGCGTGCACTTTAATATGGGAAAGAGTACTGCAGGTCCTCTGTTGAAAAAGGTGAGCAATGAATGTGAATTTTGACATGTCACATCTTTCTGTGCCAGTTTCTGTTATCTGCTTGTAAGATCCTTCCATGCACACAATAACTGATAGATCTTTATTTTTCAATGTGTTCTTGTATACTGTGTTAAGCAACATTTAGATAGTATAAGAGAATATCCCTTTAACTTTTTAATCTGTAGTTTACTAGCTTACTTTACATAACCTCTGAATCGTATTTTACAACTGGCTGATAGCTAATAACAGACTTCATTAGTTGTGTATTTTATAATATTGCTTGTGGTTTCTTGCCATTTACAGATTGTGGGAAATCTGCTTTATTATCGATATATGAACCCTGCTATAGTGGCACCTGATGCTTTTGACATAATAGATCTGTCAGCAGGTGGTCAGCTAACTACTGACCAAAGACGCAATCTGGGTTCAATTGCTAAGATGCTGCAGCATGCTGCATCCAACAAGATGTTTATTGGAGATAATGCTCACCTGGGCACCATTAATGAGTACCTAAGCAACTCCTATCAAAAATTCAGGTACAACAAACTGATTTTCTTATTTTTTTCTGTTTTTATAGTATTTTTCTGCTGTTTTTTTCCCTCAGATTAATCAGGAAAAAGTGTAATGCATCAAAACACCTAATATTTTGAAATATAATTATAATTACATAAGTTATTGCTAATTATATACAAACTGTCAAAATACCATTTGCTTGTTAACAATGTTTCATCACAGATCCAGCATCCTAGATGTGACTGGCATGCTTAGGCTCTTTTGTTGGATTAAGGGAGTTTGATAATGTCCTATTATGTTGCTGTTTCCATGTAATTAGTGTTTGTAATCCCACGCATAAACCTGAATGCTATACAATATAATTAAAACGCAAGATAGCATGGAACATAAAATAAAAAATTGATAATTTGAAATGAAACACCATACTATATTTACACAGAAGCATTTGTAGATACATTTTTTTAATATAAGTAATTTCTTAAACCATGAATTGATGACAGAGTACAGAAGTGTTTGATTTCCAAATTTTAGATACTCGTTTATCCACCAGATAATCTGATTCTACATCACCACACCCCACGCTATCACGGGGAATGTGCAGACTCCACACAGACAATGACTGGGTGTAGGATTTGAACCCTGGATGTTCGATATGAGTGATGGAAGTGCCACCCACTGTGCTACTGTATAGAAACAGAGATTAACGAGGAGGCATTTTTTAAGCATTCATGATCATGAAGCCAACAAGTCAATTTTTGTGAACATTTAAAATAAGAAAAGTAGAAATCACAGGGGGATACAGATGGGTACATTTTAAAAAAGAGTTTGGAATCATTAGTTGAAAATTACTCCTCATGCAACAAAAATAGATTGAAATAAGTTGCCTCTCATTATCTAAGAAATTTGCATCCTAGAGACCTTGAAATCTTAACCTGACATTATTTTGAATGTAATAAGTGAATGGGAATTGAAGAACAATATTAAACTATATTACTTAGTCTTTTGAAAGCATTTTTTATTCTTAATTCATTATCCATGTCGAGTTACCATAACATTACATTGGTGTTCTTGCTTCTGCAGTCTTAGGTAATGTTTTTTTAATCAGCCTGAAATTTAGCTCATAGTTGCTTTTACATTACTTAGTTCTATTTACAACGTAATTGTTGTTAGATTCTAGGTCTGTTTTAAAAGTATATGAAGCTGGTTTGATTATTTTCATCCATTTGTGACACTCGCTAATATATAAATATATATATATATATATATATATATATATGTATTTGCAGTTGGAGATCCACAAAGGGAGAAAAAACGAATCACGTATCATAAAATAGTTTTATTCCTGAGCTTTCAACCCCTGTCAGGGGTCTTCATCAGAGGATAATACTTAGACTTACAAGAATCAAAGGCAATATATAGCAACACATTCAGTGGGGGGTGGGTGGAGGTGACTAAGTCCGTATGATCAAAGGGGGGGGGGGGGTGTATCATTAAATTAAAGTGCATATGTCCTTCTTAAGTTGGCATATGCTGGGTTTATGTCCAAGTGTCTGATATATATATATATATATATATATATATATATATGTATATATATATATATATATATATATATATGTGTGTATATATATATATATAAATATATATATGTATATATATATATATATATATATATATAAATATATATATGTATGTATGTATATATATATATATAAATATATATATGTATATATATATATATATATATATATATATAAATATATATATATATATATATATATATATATATATATATATATATAAATATATATATATATATATATATAAATATATATATATATATATAAATATATATATATATATATATATATATATATAAATATATATATGTATGTATGTATATATATATATATGTATATATATATATATATATATGTATATGTATATATTGTATTGATAGCATAGTTTCCACTGGTCAGATAAACTAATAATTCTCAAAATCATTCTGCATTTTTTTTTTCTGTACGTTTTTTGTTTCAGCAAATTGGCACTATACAGAGCTTTCAGAAAGTATTTAACAAGACTTGACATTTTTGCAAATTTATTAAAAATTTAAAAAATGAAATAATAGGTTGACACAAATGTTCAGACCTTTTCTTCAGTACTTTGTTGAAGCTCTTTTGCCAGCAATTCCAGCCTAGAATCTTCTTGGGTATAACACAACAAACTTCATATACCTAGATTTGGGGATTTTCTGCTGTTCTTCTCTGCAGATCCTCTTAAGCTCTTTCAGGTCTCTCCAGACATTTTAGATTGTTTTAAAGCCTGAGCTGTAACTGGACAACTCAAGACCTTAAGCACTCCTGTGTTTTGTTCTTTGGCTTACTGTCCTGTTGGAAGGTAAACCTTCAGCCCTGTCTGAGGTTCAGAGTGCTCTGGAGTAGGATTCCACTAAGGAATTCTATGTACTTTGCTATTCAGCTTTCCCTGAATCTTGATTAGTCTCCTGCCTCTAAATAACACCCTTAAAGCATGATGCTGTGCCACCACCATGCTTCACGTTTGAAACAATATGGTGCAGGTTATAAGCAGTGTATGATTTTTTCCAGTCATGACTATAAGAGTTGAGGCCAAGCAGTTTAATTTTGGTTTCTTAAATCCAGAGAATCTTGTTTCTTATAGGCGGAGTCCTTTAGGTGTCTTTTAGCAGACTCCCAAATCTGGCCACTCTGCTTTGAAGCCCAAATTGGTAGGGTGTTGTAGTTGTCCTTTTGGTAGTTTCTTTCAACTTTATACAGGTTCTCTTGAGCTCAGTCACCGTGACTGTTGGGTTTTTGGTCACTCCTATTATCAAGATTCTAGGAACAGTTGTGTTTTTTCTAAACTTATACCATTAAAGAATTAGGGAGACCACTGTTTTTATGGGAATCTTCAATGCTGCAGAAATTTTGTTTAGCCATCCCCAGATCTGTGCCTTGGTTTTTGCTCGGATACACATTGCCACCTCTGGGACCCCACACAAGTTGTAGAAATCTCAACAGTGAACAATAGAATGAGATGCACCTGAGACAAATTTCAAGCGGTGTCATACGTGGCAAAGGATCTGAATATTTGTATCAATGTTATATTATTTTTTATTTTTAAGACTTTTAAACAAATTCTTAATCCTATTTTTCCTTAATTAGGGTGTATTAAGTGGTGTTTTATGACAGAATAAGTACATTTATATAATTTGTAGCATAAGGCTACAACACAGCAATCTGAAAAAAGTGAAGGTGTCTGAATACTTTCCAAAGGTACTGCATATTAGGAAAGTAAAGCCCCTTTCAGTTTTTTTTTTTTTTTTATTTAACTTCTCTGATGGTTGATGTTGAGATTTTTCACATTTGAAGTATTGTTTAACCACAAAATAAAGTAAAAAGCACCACACTTGCCAAATAGTGCCTAATGTTTTATACACAATCTCTTCTAATTACAGACGCTTCCTGCTTGCCGCTTGTGATGTTCCACCACTGGAAGACAAGTTCAATGTGGACGAATATTCAGATCTGGTCACCCTTACAAAGCCTGTCATCTATATTACTATTGGAGAAATCATCAACACACATACTGTGAGTAAAACAGCAATCAAAGACTAACACTTGAACCACCACACATTTTTTCAGTACTAAATTTGTCGAAAGCTATGCCAAGTGGCATATGAATCCTTTAATTCTCAAAAATGGCCCATTAGCTTGACCTCCTGATAACGCAGGTCTACTGCCCCATTCCCAAAAACAATAGATTGCCTAATAATAAGATACCGAAAGCTTGATTGTACACAGAAATAAATTTATTGGCACACTGTCATGTTTCCACATTGTTTCTGTGAAAATGTTGGCATATCCTTGCAATTTAAAAAAAAAAAAAAAAAAACATTCACAAGCCGTGCTAATGCTCGTCATAAAAATATTTTAATATTTATTTGTCAAAAGTAATATAATGTATTTCAACCAGCTGGATACATAAAGGAATTATGAACTTTTTTCTTTTTCTGTGTATTTTGAAATTCTAACTATACTTCTTTTATCTACAGTTTATTATAATGTTAAACATCTGTAAATGGCAAATGGTAGGTCAGGTGATTACGTTGCATGCTGAGGTTTTTTTTTTTTTTTTTTTAGTACAATATTTGTGATGACAGATTTAGCAGTTTCTACATACAAAACTGTGGCACTTTACACAGGTTTCCTTTGTTTTATTGCACTACATCTCTAAACCTTTGCACTACTTTGTCCAGCTGGCAGTGAGAGGTACTCTAAGATGCTGTGACATGAGTGTCTTTCTTGTTCAACAGTGTAGCTATCCTAACTGTCATGTTGTTATTGCAAAGCTCCCATGCCAAGTCCATATTAAACTGCTTTCTTTCTTGGCCATATATAGTTCAAATCATATGTGTTGACTGCAGCCAAGTCAACAGGTTATAAAGCGCAGCAACAGGTATACCTGCAGCTCCCTCCTTTCTCTGTATAACACGTTCCCATCTGGTCAAGCATGTCCACACCTACCTAGAAAGTGAAACTTCAAAAATATGAGGGTTTTTGTTGTGGCACTCTGGTTTCTTTTTTCTGTCAGTGTTGATACTGACAATGGGGTACACAGTGCTGAGATTGTAAACACCCTAGCTTGTATGTATTGATAGTGAGATTATTGTGCAGTCATCTAGAGGAGAGAGAGAGAGAGAGACACCAATTCACAGTTGGGTAACATGCAATAGCCTAGGTGATGGCAGGTAGATTGAATTTTTTGAGTTGAAAAGAATATATTATTCAAGTTCATGCCAATTTTCAGTCATGTTTTTGTGGCAATTAATAACAATTAAGGTAGAATAACTTTCATCCCCTGCTGCAGAATGCAGAGACCCAGATTAACACAAATAGAATATTTACATTAGGGAAGGGGTTCTTAAACTTTTTAATCTGAGGACCCAAATACAAAAATCGATACCATACTGGGTGCCAGGAAGAGGATTATTACTATAATGATGGCAGAGCCATGCGCTATAATGAATTATTATTATTATTACATAAATAAACAATGACCAAATAAACTGTGCATGTTTTTGTTTCCATTCCAGCTTATTTCTCACATGAATGCTACTAAAAGAGAAAAGTTAAAGACAAACATTGTTAATAAAACAATATTATTTAAAATGGGGAATAGATTCCTGACATATATCCATGCCAGTGTAAATGCTTAGTTATAAGCTTTCATAAACTGAAGAAAAATGCATCTGTCTCTATAATGGGTTGTGTGAGGTTATGATGATTTTGAAAGCGTAGTATGAATGGTCACTTACTATAAATTAGTTGACTCAAGGTGCTGCTAGATAAGGAATAAAGCAGTCAAAAAATAAGCAAAAAAAATCCTACATTGATTGCTTTTCACCACCCCTTACCAACCCCCCACCCTTTATTTTTTCTGCTGTTAAAGTTTTACTCGCCTTGCTCTCTTTCTCGTGGGTGGATGTTGATTTGAACTTAGTTTTGTCAAGTTTGACTTGCTTTTATGGAATATTACTTGCTTTTAATAAATTCAGTAAAAATGTTAAAAGAAAAAAAAGCAATCAATGCAGTTTAACTTCTCTTAAATCATTTTTTTGCTTAATCAAAAATAATAAACTCTACCATAAATAGTACATTCTGCAAAATTAGTTCACAAACTGTCCAGCATATCCTGGTTTTCATTTAACATCTCAGCCGATTCACTAAAAAGTTAAGTCACATAACTAAATTATCCTTAATGTATGCATTTTCATGTTTCATATGGGTGATAGCATAGATTTTAATGAAAAAATTGGATGAACAGTCCAGTTTGAAATGTCTAAACTGATGCATTGTGCTGAATGCCAAAGGCTCAACTCTGTAACCTGTCTCAGTGTTTTTATATTTTCAGGTGTTCATACTGTTCTCAATGTTCCAACAAAATGTCCTTCATAATATCAATAGATTTAAATTTATTGAACCACATGTCAAGGAATGTTAAACATAATACCAAGTCTTCCTTGCACCTGAGACAGATTTGGATTCAGTATATACCAAAATAGCAAGCATGTGATAAGACAATGACCAGATGTCCATAGCCACTGAAACTGAAGTTAGCATACAACAGTGCCAAAGCATTACATATACCCCAACCTTAATGACTCACCTGTTATTTATCTTAGACATACCAAACTAACGTCATTGTGCTTTAATATCATAAACTTGTATTTGCCATTCTGTCCTTTCTTTGTCAGTCATCTCAGTTTGAGTTTTTAACAGGTTTTATAAGGTTTTGATGGTATTGTTGGGAATGCTTGTTTTATTTTCATAACACAGAAGCAAAAGCTCATTTCAGCAGCACAGTTTATAGATAGATAGATAGATAGATAGATAGATAGATAGATAGATAGATAGATAGATAGATAGATAGATAGATAGATAGATAGATAGATAGATACTTTATTAATCCCAAGGGGAAATTCACATACTTTTTTTTTGGGTTATAGGATATGTCTTGGATTGCTGTGGTAATAAATAGAGGGTAGTATATCACTTGTCATAGAATTTGCATTTGGACAAACTGGGCTAGGTTTACTATATAATCTTGTGATGACCGATCACATACATGTCCTCAACCTAGTTAGGGTTTGTAAGCCATAGTTTGAGAACCAATGCCTTAGGTTATTCATGATCGTATACAGTATATCACTAAAGCCAAATCTTTAACTTCCTTCTGCAGCTTCTTTTGGACCATCAGGATGCTATTGCACCAGAACACAATGATCCTATTCATGAGTTGCTGGAAGATCTGGGGGAGGTCCCTACCATAGAGTCTCTTATTGGTGAGACGACAAGTTATCTAAGTTTTGATATAAATTATGGTTTAAGTATATAACTAGACAGATGCAGATTTTTTTGCATCTGTATTCACCTTTCCTTATCAAATCCTGGAATGCTTTATAATGTAGTATATAAAATACAGCAAATGCTTCTGAAGAGGCTGTATTACATCAATTTGCCTCCTATAAATATGGCGGGGTATCAGCACTGATATCCCGATTTGATATCGATTTTATCTTGTCTAATGTGCATTGATACATTTGAAGTGGTGGCTTTTTTAGAAATTACTTAGCCATGCTTAGAGAACATTAATATAATGTGACAAATTTCAGTAACACTTTATTTGAAAGACGTGTACATAGTGACTTAATAACATATGCATAAGCATGGAGTAACATTTAAGAAGAAATACTTGATTACTATTGAATAGTTAACATCAGTATTTGGAAGATGTGGAACAAAACATCATTGCTCCTTTTTAAAAAACAAAAAAAATCACAGCACTGCATTCATTCAAAATTCACCATAATTATCTAACACATGTATCGCCACATCAGAGTCCACACATGTTATGGAGGGGAGGTCCTTGTTTTAATATAAAGTATGTGCCATTGCATTGTAAAACATCTGTATCATCTTGCGAATCTTCTTCTTCTTTCGGTTGCTCCCGTTAGGGGTTGCCACAACGGATCATCTTTTTCCATATCTTCCTGTCTTCTGCATTTTGTTCTGTTACACCCATAACCTGCATGTCCTCTCTCACCACATCCATAAACCTCCTCTTAGGCTTTCCTCTTACCTGGCAGCTTTATCCTTAACATCCTTCTCCCAATATACTCAGCATCTCTCCTCTGCACATGTCCAAACCAATGCAATCTCACCTCTCTGACTTTGTCTCCCAACCGTCCTACTTGAGCTGACCCTCTAATGTATTCATTTCTAATCCTAGCCATCCTCGTCACACCTAATGCAAATATTAACATCTTTAACTCTGCTACCTCCAGTTCTGTCTCCTAATACAAAATAATCAAAAATAGCTTCTTAAATAATAAATGTTATTCAATAACCTATTCGTGTGTTACTGTATGAATCTCTATGTAGATTCCTTTCAACTAAACTGTTAGCCAAATTATTTCCCTTATTTGACTTTTAAATTATTCTTAAATTAATCAAAATTAAAGATACAGCAGGAAGACGTGTCTTTCTATAATTGTGCAAGTTACACATATCTTCAGTTGCTCACTTATAGCAGTCATGTTAATCAGTCTCAAATATGTCCTGACAGTCCTCAGAGAAAAAGTAATCATTTTAAAACAAGGATTTTGAGCTGATGGTTGTTGACAGTGGCATTGAATGAACAGAACATAAGAGACAAAGAACTGGCCATCATGACTGGTAACACCACTATCATGGAGCTACTTCAAGTTCACTGCTTTGAGCATATGCTCACTTTTGTATCGCAGGCTTCTCTGAAAAGTCCAACAACTGCCCGCTTGCTTTGCGTGAGGCACTTTGTAGGGTTTTTTTCTTTACAGAAGTAGTAGGATGTTATACAATGTTAGCCATAATAGATGCAGTGAGAAGTTAAAATTACACCTTTTATTGCCTAACTGAACTGATTATAATATGTAAGCTTTTGAGGCAAGTTAGGCTCCTTCTTCAGGCAACTTATTTTTTTTTGGACACGAGGTGACTTAAGTGGAAGCTTGGACTAAATGCCATCTACAGTGACTGAGAAAATGTTTCTGGGTGACATCGGGATAAATGATTAGTCAAATTTGTTGTTACAACCATAATTAACGTCTGAGTTGCACAACTTATGTATGGCTTTGCTTTTATCCAGTTGTTCTTTCCCAACGCACCATTTGAATCTGTAGTAAGTCCACACAGTGTCTAAGACACTGATTTCAGTTAAAGAGGACACACCATTTTATGTGAAGTAGTAAAGTGCTTTTTCCATAGAAAGCCTTAACATGCGCATTAGTGCCTAAAACTGGATCGGATGCCAAAAACGAAGGTAAGCAAATATCTATATATAGTAATTGATCAGGGTAGAGATCAGTCTTGAGACTTCAAGAATCGATCTAGATTTTTACCCAGGCCTACCTGTAAGACAGTGATATCATCTGACCTTGTATTTTGAAATGTGAGCTATGACTCTGCTAAAGTTTTCCATTTTTCCGTAGGTGAAGGCACATTGCCACCTGGGGATCCCAATAAGGAGATAATGTCAAAAACTGAGGTGTCATTAACACTGACCAACAAGTTTGATGTGCCAGGAAATGAGAATGCAGAGATGGATGCTAGGACTTTAATGGTCAAGTATGTCTTCCATTTCACAATACTGTAGGAACTGTTGCTTTCTGCATTTTATACAGTATATACACTGCAAGATGCAAGCAATTAGTTAGCCACAAGGGAAAATGTCTTTATCCCAAACAATATGGAGTGCACTGTGTGTGTGTGTGTCAGTGATATTTCAGTTCTGATATTAATTGAAGTTTTATGTTTATTTATTTCTGTGTTTAAAATCTTAGTTTTTATTTTATTTAGTTCTGGCTTTTTTACATAATATTAGTACAATTTTAGTTTTGTTTTTTGTTGTAAGACCACAAATGCTGGCCTACACACATTTCAATGCAAGTTATGTTTCAGTCAACAAAATACACTCATAGTTCATAATGCCTTTAAACACAGCTTGACAATCAATGATAAAACAGATTAAGTGGCCTAATGAGTTTAGTCGGTAAGATTGAAAGTTTCAACCCAAGAAACCAGTCAGTGCAAGCACGTTGCTGTTAAGCTTTAAACAAGCACGCATTTCGAGAGATTTGTTCATGTTGCAACGACGTCCATTGCACAGATAGCCACACGGTGAAAATATTCGCTTGATGAGCGCCTGTAATGCAGGTGCACAGACAAAGTCCTCGGCCACTGGCACCAGCAGACGGTATGTTGACAATTTCTGCTGCCAGTTCTGAAGCAGTGACGTGTGGTGAGGTTCTTGGCTGGTGAGGCACTGACTCCTTCACAGTAAGATTTACAAAGATATGATCCCAAAACAGTAGCTTATTCACCATTCAATTGGCAAAATGCACAATGACTACTGGTTATGATTCATATCACATCAGCATTCTTTACACACACATAGGTAATGTACATATTGGGCTAAGAAAGAACGCTAAATTTATAGTGGCGAGAGAGAACGCATTTGCTCTGCACCCTTCATATGTTTTAAATTTGCCGTTGCAATTTCACAATTCATACTCATTCAATACAAATGAAAGTATAGAGTGGTGTACAAAAAAAATGAATTTCAATTTTGACCTTAGTTGAAATATTTAGTTGTTTTTAAAAGCTTTTAATTCTGATGCTTTAATCAATTTTACTACAGACAATTCAACAAAAGGATAACAAGAAAAACAAAAGAATATTTTATTTAAGGTCAAAATGTAGTTTTTAAATATTGGATTGTTTTTTTCTTAGTCTGATCCCATTTATAAATTTGAAAAACATTTATGGTCTTACCTTTATTTGTAAATGAAGTTCATACGCCTATCCTTCTCCATGAAAATCTCTGTCACTTTCTTGTAAAAGTCCTCCTTATTTTACTTTAGTTTTAAAAGTCTTAATTATCCATTTTGGCAGTCAGTTGGAACAAGAAATAAAAATAAACGGACCGCTGCAGTGCACTTGACTTTCTGATATTGCTAACTTACTGGCGCCTCTGCGTAGAAGAACAGCAGCAATGAGCATCTGTTGGGCTCACATGTGCCCCCTTCAGGTCAGCATGGTACTTACTGTCTGCCTCACCTTGTGCCTTTTCACTGCGGTTTTATGTCCGATCAGCAAGACTACATATGTCACACACATTCAGATTGAATTTAAGATATTAGCCAGACTGTGGAAATTCAGGGTGTAAAATAAAAGCGTGTGCAAACATTATATTGGCAACATACAGAGAGACCGCAACAGGCACGCACCAATTGCATGCATCAACACAGTGTGTGAGGGATAGTACAGTCCGAGGGATAGTACAGTCCGAGGGGAGGCTTGTCCCGTCACTCCCGCACCTCAAGTTTCTCCCTTATATTTGATCAGGAAATGCACAAATTCAGAGATTTAGGACTATAAAAATGATCAAAATTATTGGAATCATACAGAAAACAAATTTATAGCACAGACCAGTGGACACATATATTTTATGTTATTATTAGTTGTTTTTTTTTTTTTTACTTTTCATGATGACAGGTGAAACCGCATGTCCCTGTATGAAGTGCAGTTATGGTGCCAGAGAGTCACCGGACTTCCACTAAATACTGATCAGCTGGTCCTGCACTGAAACTCCAAGACTCTTTTCTTCTTCTTCTCACACGCTACATTTGTTTTCATAATCATCTGCACTGTAATTATAGTATTTCCAAACGTTACTTTCTCACTTTCTACCTGCAAACATCTGTGCAAAACTCACCGTTGTCAACCACACGTGCTTACTGCTTCAACCCAACGAGCCAAATGTGCTCGACAAACAAACAACAGTCCTTTATGGAAGTTGTGCCACGTGACTATATAGTAATCCCAAGTTACAAGATCACCGCATAGTGAAGAGCGCAACGTAACTGGAGGCTCAGGGTGACCTACAAACAACTCCTCTGCGCAATTGAACCAGACTGAACGAAAATGCAATTGCTGTTTTTTTTGTTTTGTTTTTACTCAGTTTTCCTTCTCGTTTAAGTTCGTTCACATATCACTAATTTTTATTTAGTTGTAGTTTCTTTGTTTGCGTTAATTTCATTTCTCGTTTTATAAAACGAGAAACAATATTTTTAGTTCTAGTTTTCGTTATGAAAATATTGTGTGTGTATATATGTATGTATATATTTTATTTGTTTGCTTTAAACTTTTTTTTTGTTTTTGTGGGTTTTGCTTCTCTTTGATTTATTTACACAGTACCAAAACAAGCAGTTAGAACTACAATGGGAAAATCTGCTTATGTTGGCATTAAATCTTTGTATTATTTCTTGCTCAAATAAAAGAGAAAATGGTTAAGCAGGTGATCTTTCTTTTAACTCTTTAACTTAGCCTTCCACTCTGATAGATTCTCCTAAAATCCTTCTTTCTGCAGTACCAAGCGGCTCATTGTAGATGTAATTCGGTTCCAGCCTGGTGACACCTTAACCGAGATCCTAGAAACGGCTGCTACTGATGATCAGGTAATGTTTGTCTATATTTAAGAATTATTTTTGAGGAATCGCAACATTTTACCCCAGACATTCCTCATCTGAAGAAGAGGTTGGTTTTGTGAGGTGACGTTTATTTAAAAAATGGTGTTCAGAGACAGGGTAAAGTGAATAATCTGTGGTAAATACTAGTAATAATAAAATAAACTTTTTAAAAAAAGCGCAGTTTTAAATAGTCTTAAAATATTTTATGGAACAAGTATATCAACAACTAATCAAAAATATTATTGATTAATAATTTGTAATCAATTGTTGTTGTAATAACCTTTTTAATAACTTCTGATTCATTTAATTTTTATTTATACAGCTGATTTTTATTTTAATGTTTTACATTTTTTTCAACTTACCACTCTACAAATGATGCTTAGATGAGCCCAGGGAAGAGAAAAAAAAACTCATTGATACAAAATTTTTGGGAAACTATTTCAAGACAAGACTAATTTTTTATATATCAAGTGCATTTCTTACAGTTTATGGTTATAGTCAGTGCAGACTAAAGACATACAGTACAAGTTTGTTGATCACTATTATAACTTTTTTTTTTTTTTTTTGAAAAAAATATACTTTATTTACATATATGATATACATAAAACATAATCCAGTACAATTACAATATATAACTGTTTACAAATTCAAATAGAAACGACTGTATTCAGCTATAGTCTGATACAGTCCTACACTACTCCATTACTACTACACCTTATTTACATATACATTGCTCAAATATATGAACAAAAGAAAAACAAAAAAAAAAAAATCTTTTACAATCTTACAATCCATGATAACATTTGGTTTACAAATTGGATCACAGTTAACATTACATTCAATATACTGTTCCACATTGTATTACTTTTTACAAGTTATTGCAGTCTTGACGTGGTCCCTGTCCTCGAAGGCTTGTCCTCAAAGACGGGGCTTTGCCAATGGCTGCAGTAAAATAAAAGTCACATTAATACACCTCTTGGAGGGAGAGGTGCCTTTGCATATCCTCAGTTCTTCAAGGAGTCCAGGATAGAATAGTCTCTGAGGAGGCTGCGGATGTATCTGCAGCAGTCCTGGATTGTCATCCTTTCCCTCCTGAGGACGAGGCGGTTCCTGGCGACCCATAGAGCGTCCTTCACGCAGCACATGAGACGCCATGCCTCCTCGGTGGCTTCCAGCGAGTGGGTACCCGGGAAAAGTCCATAGAGCACCGAATGGTGCGAAAGATTGTCTCTGGGTACCGACTTTTCCAATTCCTCTTCTAGGGCGTCAAGGAGTGACTGTGCCACTGGGCATTCCCAGAAGAGGTGCAGTGCATCTTCTTCCCGCACGATGCACCATGGACAATGTCTGTACCTGCACAGATTCCTGGCGTGCATGAACGAGCGGAGAGGCAGTCCCCCCCGCACGGCCATCCACGCCAGGTCCCTGTGCTTGTTTGTTAGTTCCTTGGAGGCTATGTTCTCCCGGACCACCGTGGCTGTTGCGGATGGTAGGGTTCCGATAGTCTCCGTCGTGTCTTTGGCTCTGATGAGCTTGTAGATGGTCTTCGGCTTCCACAGGTCCGGCTTGACTCCCTGAAGTCCGTGTTCCCTTACGAAGCGGACGACATCCGTGTAGAACCGTGGTGTGTCCCAGTTGTAAGGGTAGGAGCTGTCCCACTTGTCCCAGCCGAGCCTCTTCCAGACTGGCAGGAGGAAGAAGCGGGACATGGAGTTTCCGGACGATCCGCTGCTGTACTCCGTCAGTGTCCTGCGGATGCAGTTGCAGGCAAAGAAGGCCCTGAGCAGGGTGGGGATGTCGGGGATGCCTTTCCCACCCTTTTGGGGTTCCTTGTACATGACTGCCCGCTTGACTCTGTCCATCTTGGAGCCCCAGATGAAGTGGAAGACTGCTCTGGTGATGGCTCTGCAGACAGTGGCGAGGGGTGGCCACACCTGGGCCAGGTACTGCAGGACAGGGAGGATCTCGTTCCGCAGCACCAGCGCTTTGCCTTCCAAGGTGAGGTCCCTGAGGCTCCACAGCCCGATCTTCTGCCTGACTTTGGCCAGTCTCTCGTCCCACGTCTTCAGGGCCGCTCCGCCGAGCCAGCTGCCCAGGATCTTGATGGAGTCCCGTCTGATGGTGAAGGGGAGGGGGGCGGAGGGCGTCAGGTGCCATTCCCCAAGGAGCATCGCCTCTGACTTCCCGCAGTTGACCTTAGCCCCTGAAGCTCGTCCGAAGTCTTCGCAGATCTCCGCCAGCGCCGTCATCGATGTCTGGTCCGCGCAGATCACGGTGACGTCGTCCATGTAGAGGGAGCATCTGATCTCTCGCCTGTCCGGTCCCGATGAGGTGATCCCTCTGATCTCTGGTCTTCCTCTGATTCGTTCCGCCAGGAGCTCTATACAACAGACAAAGAGAAGAGGGGAGAGAGGGCAGCCTTGTCTGACCCCGGACAGGACCGGGAAGGGGTCCGTTTTCCAGCCGTTCACCAGCACCGTGCTGGAGATGTCTCGGTACATCAGCCTGATGTACGAACAGAACGTGTCACCCATTCCGAGACCTCGCAGAGCCCCGATCATGAACTCGTGAGACACCCGGTCGAAGGCTTTTTCTTGATCAAGGCCGCGGTGATGCGGCGTTCCTTCACGTAGTGCACCGAGTCCCTGATCATGGCTAAGCTGTCGGCGATCCTGTGTCCGGGGATGCCGCAGGTCTGGTCTGGGTGGACGACCTGTCCGATCACCTTTTTTAGCCGGTTGGCTATCACCTGGGCCAGGATCTTGTAGTGCACTTTCAGGAGGGTGATGGGGCGCCAATTCCTCAGCTCGCATCTCTCTCCCTTCTGTTTGTACAGGATCGTGATCATTCCTTCTCTCAATGACGGGGGCATCCTGCCCTCTGCCAGCATCTCCCGGTAGAGCTCCAGCAGGTCCGGGCCGATGAGGTCCCACAGCGCGACGTACAGTTTGGCCGGTAGTCCATCAAAGCCCGGGGTCCTGCCGGCCCTGAAGGATTTGGCGGCAGAGTGCAGCTCCCCCGGCGTCAAGGGTGCGTTCAGGGCAGACTCACCTGCGGGATCCAAGGTTTTGTTAATACCTGCTAGGAACCGGTCGGTCGCGTCTGCTTCGGTCGTCTTTGGGGAGTAGAGGCTGCTGTAGTAGTCCCGGACCACTCCCATCACTGCCTCCTTCCCCGTTTTGACGACCCCTCCCTCGTCTCGTAGTTCTCTCAGGAGCGTGTGGCCGGAGTGGAGTTTCCTAAAGAAAAAGGAGTTACACTTCTCACCCTTCTCCACGTTCCTGAAGCGCTTCTGCACCGTTGTGAGGGAACCCACCCAGATCAAGGACGGGAATGGCTTCTGGACGGGCAAGTGGGCTGTCATCGTCAAACTATGGAAGGACAACACCTCACCAAACGGCCTCCAACACCTACCGCAGAGCTTCTCCTTGGGGAACTCGGCCGCAATCCTGCACTACCCGGACCAGCCAAAATCCTGCAGGAGATGCGGAGCGATGGGTCATGTGCTGAAGGACTGCAAGGAGGCCGCCTGCAAGAACTGCCGTGTGACTGGCCACGAGACTAAAGACTGTCCCAGGAAAAAGACCTGCAACCTCTGCGGACAGACCAGCCACATGTACAAAGACTGCCCTCAGAGACAGAAGTCTTACGCCGCTGTCGCCTCGAACAGTCTGCACACAGGAGGACCGAAGACCAACCTGCCGGCCGAAAGGAAGCAGAAGCTGAAGTGTCCCCCCCCACCCCCCCCCCCCCCCCCCCCGCAGCATCGGGTGCGGCACAGGTAAAAGAAAAAAAGGACAAAGGAGGAAAGACAAAGAACTCCACCCCTCCCTCCTCGACCCTTCCTTCTCCCACCACTGAGGCAGCTCTCCCCTCCCCCGCTGCTTCAGAGCCCTCACCTTCACCCCACCCTCCACCCGGAGGAATTTCCCCCTCTTGCCGCTGCCACAGAGAAACAGAGAAGGAAGAGGAGAAATCCAAACAGCCCAGAGGAGGAAAAAGACGACGGAGCCCCAATTGGGATGCCCCCAAAAAGAAGACGAGGAGACCCAGATGGAAGAGGAGCTGTTCTTCGAAGCAGCTCCAAACTTCCAACCGGCCCACAATGACATGGACAACCTGGCACAGATCAACCGGCTGCTCCAGGCTGAGGATCCCGAAGCCGGCAAACCCGAAGACCCACCTGACCGAGGCGACGACTAGGGGTGCCTGGAACACACGAACCAGTGACTCTTACTCCCCATGATGGCTACTCTTTCTTTATTTTCCATCAACGTGAGGAGCATCAAGGACAAGCTGAGGAGACAGACGGTGATGACCTTCCTGTCTGCTCAGAACTGCGATGTGTACATGCTGCAGGAGTGTGCCCTCCCACCCTCCGGGAACTACCGCCACCTGGGCAAACAGTGGTCTCACGGCCCTTCCTACTGGTCGGGAGGTGGCGACAACAAGGCAGCGGGGATCGCCGTCCTTGTCAGGGGGAACCGTTTCACGCTGGACTCCGTCCGGGAGCTCGTCTGCGGCCAACTGCTGCATTTTACACATTACACTTTCAATATAGTCATGACATCATATGACTTCTCTGTGTAGATGAATTGATCCATCCATCCATTGTCTCCCGCTTATCCGAGGTCGGGTCGCGGGGGCAGCAGCTTGAGCAGAGATGCCCAGACTTCCCTCTCCCCGGCCACTTCTTCTAGCTCTTCCGGGAGAATCCCAAGGCGTTCCCAGGCCAGTCGAGAGACATAGTCCCTCCAGCGTGTCCTGGGTCTTCCCCGGGGCCTCCTCCCGGTTAGACGTGCCCGGAACACCTCACCAGGGAGGCGTCCAGGAGGCATCCTGATCAGATGCCCGAGCCACCTCATCTGACTCCTCTCGATGCGGAGGAGCAGCGGCTCTACTCTGAGCCCCTCCCGGATGACTGAGCTTTTCACCCTATCTTTAAGGGAAAGCCCAGACACCCTGCGGAGGAAACTCATTTCAGCCGCTTGTATTCGCGATCTCGTTCTTTCGGTCACTACCCATAGCTCATGACCATAGGTGAGGGTAGGAACATAGATCGACTGGTAAACTGAGAGCTTCGCCTTGCGGCTCAGCTCCTTTTTCACCACGACAGACCGATGCAGCGCCCGCATTACTGCGGATGCCGCACCGATCCGCCTGTCGATCTCACGCTCCATTCTTCCCTCACTCGTGAACAAGACCCCGAGATACTTGAACTCCTCCACTTGGGGCAGGATCTCGCTACCAACCCTGAGAGGGCACTCCACCCTTCTCCGGCTGAGGACCATGGTCTCGGATTTGGAGGTGCTGATTCTCATCCCAGCCGCTTCACACTCGGCTGCGAACCGATCCAGAGAGAGCTGAAGATCACGGCCTGATGAAGCAAACAGGACAACATCATCTGCAAAAAGCAGTGACCCAATCCTGAGCCCACCAAACCGGACCCTCTCAACGCCCTGGCTGCGCCTAGAAATTCTGTCCATAAAAGTTATGAACAGAATCGGTGACAAAGGGCAGCCCTAGCGGAGTCCAACTCTCACTGGAAACGGGTTCGACTTACTGCCGGCAATGCGGACCAAGCTCTGGCACCGATCGTACAGGGACTGAACAGCCCTTATCAGGGGGGCCGGTACCCCATACTCTCGGAGTACCCTCCACAGGATTCCCCGAGGGACACGGTCGAATGCCTTTTCCAAGTCCACAAAACACATGTAGACTGGTTGGGCAAACTCCCATGCACCCTCCAGGACCCTGCTAAGGGTATAGAGCTGGTCCACTGTTCCGTGACCAGGACGAAAACCACACTGT
Organism: Erpetoichthys calabaricus; assembly: GCF_900747795.2. Classification (NCBI taxonomy): domain Eukaryota; kingdom Metazoa; phylum Chordata; class Cladistia; order Polypteriformes; family Polypteridae; genus Erpetoichthys; species Erpetoichthys calabaricus. Next base: position 58,179,690 of record NC_041410.2, on the reverse strand, counting down.
TCCTCCTGAATCCGAGGCTCGACTATCCGACGGACCCTCCTCTCCAGGACCCCTGAATAGACTTTTCCAGGGAGGCTGAGGAGTGTGATCCCTCTGTAGTTGGAACACACCCTCCGATCCCCCTTCTTAAAGAGGGGGACCACCACCCCGGTCTGCCAATCCAGAGGCACTGTCCCTGATGTCCATGCGATGTTGCAGAGGCGTGTCAGCCAAGACAGTCCTACAACATCCAGAGCCTTGAGGAACTCCGGGCGTATCTCATCCACCCCTGGGGCCCTGCCACCAAGGAGTTTTTTGACCACCTCGGTGACCTCAGTCCCAGAGATGGGGGAGCCCACCTCTGAGTCCCCAGGCTCTGCTTCCTCATTGGAAGGCATGTTAATGGGATTGAGGAGGTCTTCGAAGTACTCCCCCCACCGACCCACAACGTCCCGAGTCGAGGTCAGCAGCGCACCATCCCCACCATATACAGTGTTGACACTGCACTGCTTCCCCTTCCTGAGACGCCGGATGGTGGACCAGAATCTCCTCGAAGCCGTCCGAAAGTCGTTCTCCATGGCCTCCCCAAACTCCTCCCATGCCCGAGTTTTTGCCTCAGCAACCACCAAAGCCGCATTCCGCTTGGCCTGCCGGTACCTATCAGCTGCCTCCGGGGTCCCACAGGACAAAAGGGTCCTGTAGGACTCCTTCTTCAGCTTGACGGCATCCTTCACTGCCGGTGTCCACCAACGGGTTCGGGGATTGCTGCCACGACAGGCACCGACCACCTTACGGCCACAGCTCCGGTCAGCTGCCTCAACAATAGAGGCACGGAACATGGCCCATTCGGACTCAATGTCCCCCACCTCCCTCGGGATGTGGTCGAAGTTCTGCCGGAGGTGGGAGTTGAAGCTACTTCTGACAGGGGGCTCTGCCAGACGTTCCCAGCAGACCCTCACAACACGTTTGGGCCTACCACGCCTGACCGGCATCCTCCCCCACCATCGAAGCCAACTCACCACCAGGTGGTGATCAGTTGACAGCTCCGCCCCTCTCTTCACCCGAGTGTCCAAGACATGTGGCCGCAAGTCCGACGACACGAGCACAAAGTCGATCATCGAACTGAGGCCTAGGGTGTCCTGGTGCCAAGTGCACATATGAACACCCCTATGCTTGAACATGGTGTTCGTTATGGACAGTCCGTGACGAGCACAGAAGTCCAATAACAAAACACCACTCGGGTTCAGATTGGGGGGGCCATTCCTCCCAATCACGCCCTTCCAGGTCTCACTGTCATTGCCCACGTAAGCATTGAAGTCTCCCAGCAGAACGAGGGAGTCCCCAGAAGGTATGCCCTCTAGCACCCCCTCCAGGGACTCCAAAAAGGGTGGGTACTCTGAACTGCTGTTCGGTGCATACGCACAAACAACAGTTAGGACCCGTCCCCCCACCCGAAGGCGAAGGGAGGCTACCCTCTCGTCCACCGGGGTAAACCCCAATGTACAGGCTCCAAGTTGGGGGGCAATAAGTATACCCACACCTGCTCGGCGCCTCTCACCGGGGGCAACTCCAGAGTGGTACAGAGTCCAGCCCCTCTCAAGGAGATTGGTTCCAGAGTCCAAGCTGTGCGTCGAGGTGAGTCCGACTATATCTAGCCGGAACCTCTCAACTTCGCGCACTAGCTCAGGCTCCTTCCCCTTCAGAGAGGTGACATTCCACGTCCCAAGAGCCAGTTTCTGTAGCCGAGGATCGGACCGCCAAGGTCCCCGCCTTCGGCCACCACCCAACTCACACTGCACCCGACCTCCTTGGCCCCTCCCATAGGTGGTGAGCCCATGGGAAGTAGATGAATTGATCACATAATGAAAAAGATTTGCTACAAATATTCCATCTCTGTTAGATATTTCTTTTTTACAAGTTCATTGTTACCAGTATTTCCAAACCATTCCACCTTTCCCAGGATGCTTTCTTCTGGCAGCTCCTAGCAAGTTAGGAGAGCTTGCGAGCTCTCCCAAATCTTGCAGAAGTTAGGAGTAGTTACATAAATAAGGAAAATTGATAAAATCCCAACTCCTAAGAGTAAGACCTAATTTGCGTAACTCAGAGATTTTTTGAGTCCAGGACCATTTTCTTACTCTGAGACTCTTGATAAATTACAGGCCTAGTTTTTGTTTTTAACTCTTCATTTCTCAAGAAACTATTAACAAACTCCTACATATTTAATCAGTAGTATGTAACTTTTAATGAAATTGATTGCCAATTCATGTAATGCTTTATATAAATTAACATGACAAAGACATTAGGTGAATTATGCACATAAATTTGAATTAGTTTTATTATTGATACCCTTTTAGTAGATTGCCAAAAGACAGAACAGGATTCATATTTGTGTAGATATCGTGAACTGAGTTTGAGGGACATAAATTTAAAATCTTATACATAACATGTAAACATATTGTTAAACAGGTGGCACCTAGAACCTAAGATGCAAGTTATGAGAAGAGTATATGGTTGTCCACACGAAATTATCCGGTGACAGTTGCTGGGAGGAGTGTTTATGGGCTTAACTTTTTCTGTGTAACATTAAATTTACACATTCACTGCCATAGTGAAAATAGATAAATTTGTTCCTGACACCGTTGTAAAATCAGGGTGTTTTTTTTATATTCTAATTAAAATGTTATCCAAAATAATAGCTAAAGAAAATAAAAACTAAGTTAAAATGTTCTGTTCTGTGACGCAGTGCCGATTTTTCTTTAAGTTGGCACACATGATTCTCTTACATCTGTTACCTACAAATACACTCATATTTGGCCCTACAGCCCCAAAAAAAGTTTGAGAACTTGTATTTAGGGTATCAGTTGCCTACTACAAGTTAACTTGTATTTAGCAGTTATGTTAAGGAATGTTGATAGAGATTAATAGTACTAATATGAAGAGGTAAAAGTAAATCAATCAAATTAAAATTTGCCCCATACAAATTATATATACAGTACAATATGTAGTGAAATGCTTCATTGCTCAGTTCCAATGACTGTGCCTTTAAGAAGAAAAACAAAAAACAATAATACATGACTTAATGAATATCAAAAAATCATTAATTGAATTATAAATGTATGATAGTAACTCATCACTAAATAAATAATTTATAAAACATAATGTGAGAGATTCAACAATAGGGCATAATGTAATTCTAGATGGTAAATATTAGAAATGAAACCCCAGGAGTCCTCTAATTTCTTGATTCTAAAATACATGTGTTGCTTTTTGCAGTAAGCATGTCAGTTAGTCATATACCAATAAACTGGCAAAGTCGAAGTTTGTGAGATTGAATAGAATAGGGAAGACTGTAATGTGAAAGTTAAGTCACTGTTGTTTAACAGCACTTTTAGCTGGCAATCATTTTGTCTGAAGTTGTTAATAAATTTGTCAGTTCATTAATTCCCTCATGAATCTTAGTTTGGAGAAACATTCATCATTGTGCATCTATCGTGTCTGTCACAAATATAGCTTTTTCATTCCATACACTATTAGGAGTAAACCATGTGCTTCAGCAAGTCTGCATTTACAGGTAAAAAATCAGTTGAAACAACTGAAGACTGCAGCCTTTTATGTAATTTTTCCTTGAATAAATTCAGTAACCTTGAAGGTAACTTATTGACTGAGCTAATAAAATGGCCACATACATAAGAGTGTGGTAGTTGATGTGCAGCTTGATACTTAAGCCAATTCTACATCCATCCATCCATCCATTTTCCAACCCGCTGAATCCGAACACAGGGTCACGGGGGTCTGCTGGAGCCAATCCCAGCCAACACAGGGCACAAGGCAGGGAACCAATCCTGGGCAGGGTGCCAACCCACCGCAGCCAATTCTACATATAAATGTCAAAATATTTCAACATTAACTTTCCAGGAAGTACTGGTAGATTCCCATTTGCACACTTGTAGCCTACTGTAGCATCAGATTGTCTTTCCCAACATGTTAATTCACCTTTACATATAGCTGTTCCGGGTAAATTATTTGGAAATAAAACTGCATGTATGAAGGGGCCTTTGCAGGCTCTTGCAGCATTTAAAACTTAACAGCTTGCTAATGTTTCATTCATGCATGTTGGTTGTGTGACAAATGACAGTTGCTGCCAAACGATATTTGCATTAATCTTACTGCTATAATTAAAATAAACTAGGAACTCTTTAATTTAAAATGCTCATCTATTTATCTGACCACATCATCTTGGATACATGTAGTCAAATTTAAAAGTTGTAGAGAACACCATGCATTTTGAAGCTGTGGTTGCCATCAAAAACATGATGTATGATACTTCTGGCTGCTGTCTCCTCTGTAATAAAGGTCTATTTCAAACTGTGTTGGAAAGATGTTTAGTGATGCAATCTGACTGACACCCACAGATGCAACACTCTTCACATTGGTTCCTAGAATGCTATGAAAGTTCTCCATAGTTGGTAAACATGAATCATGGGTAAATGTTTAATGCTAATCATTATACTTGGGTTTCATTTAATTTTGTAATCATATTAGGCTGTTTAGTTTATTTTAGGGACCTAAACTTAATTTCTATGTTTATGGGGATAAGATTATATTTCTGTTATCATCATTGCTGTAAGTTTAGTTTGTGTATATAGTGTGGCCCAAAGATAACTTTCATTTATGTGACATGAATTTGATCATTTTAGAGAAATGTGAAATACAATAAAAAGAAAGCATGCCATTATAGCCCAGCTGCTTTGTGTTTTCCTCAAGCACATATTTTTTTCAAGGGAGTCTTGCAGAGTGGCTCCACTCTTGTGTTATACAGTTTTTCACAATGTCCATAAACTTGGTATAATACCACTCACTTTACATTATGAGCTCACGCATTTGCAGTTGTCACGTGCTATAAAAAATAAACTATTTGAGGTCAGCAGGTAGCTGGTTATCATCCATCCATTTTCTACAACTGCATATTCAGAACAGGGTTGCATAGAAGTTATATCTAAGCCAGCATCGGGTGCAAGGCAAAATAAATTCCTGACCAGGGCACAACCCTATCTTTTGGTGAATGCACACACATACACAAAGATAAAATAGGGGCCAATTAACTTTGCAAGTCCACCTAACCTCCATGTCTTTGAACTGTGGCAGGAAACCAGTGCACCCAGAAGAGAACATGCAAAGTCTATGCAGGAAACACACAGGACTTGTTTTTCACATGTTAATACTGCAGCCTAATTCCAGGTTGCATGTGTGGTCTAATGTCAGTTGCAGTGAACTACAGACATTCTTTGCAGTTAAAAGTATGTAATTCAGAAGCCTGAAGGTGAAATGCACCCTTTAACAAAGCTTTTACTTGAAACACCTTATTATGGACAGCAGATCATGAGCAATAAACATTCCAAATTTTTGTATCTTCTTGCCAACTATTTACCTATTACTTAGCACTCAAGTGATAAGATAATATATGCTCTATGCTTTGCACATCTTAATAGCTGTTTATTGAATAATCATTTGAGCTTTCACCTATTGCATACTCTCACTTTTTCCACAGGGAATACTTATTTACTGTGTGTCTAAGCTACTCTTACACTTTGACATTAAATTCTATTTGGTTTGATCATTTACATCAATGTCTGTCTGCAAGATTCTCTTGTAAAAATGTGCTCTTGAGGCACTACGTTTCAGAAATCATAGAAATTGAGCTGTGCTATCAGGTGATGGTCATCGAATGCTAAAAAAATGTATGCCATTTTGCATTTCTCTAAAGACTAGGGGGCTCTGCCCCCTGCTCGCTTCGCTCGCCAACCCCTGGCGTTGGGGCATGACAAAGAGTGAGATGTATGAATTAGATATAGAATAGTGTGCAGGTTTGGATGATGCCTATAGAAATAAAAAATAGAGTGTTTGGCATAGAGTAATGTTTTATTGGAATATTTCTTTGTATACAACATTAGTAGTAAAGATGGTGTCTTGTCCTTGAATGAGTCTTACTTGGCATGGATCATTTATAACTTTAACTTTAACGTCAGATGAACGTCGAACACATGAGAAGGCAACATAAAGGTGTCCATGTCCAAAAACGGGTTCAGAGAGGTAGATGCCAACCTTGTCCATGGTTTGTCCTTGTGATTTGTTGATGGTCATGGCAAATGCAGGTTTAATGGGGAACTGTCGGCGTTTCAATGTAAAAGGTAATTGTAGGTCAGAACTCGTAAGGTCAATTCTAGGAATGAGAACAGTATTGTTAGCATGTGATCCTGTAAGAACTGTTGCTTGAATAACATTGTGTGTCATGGTGTTGACGACTAACCGTGTGCCATTGCATAAACCCTGTTTAGTGTTAAGGTTTCTTAATAGCATGATTATTGTTCCGTTTTTAAGGGTAAGGTTGTGTTGTGGTAATCCGGCCGGGTTAATAGTGTTCAAATATTCTAAGGGGAAATTCAGATGTTCATTGTCGTCATCAGAGTCAACTTTGTCAGAACTTAGAAAGAGCCGTGTCTCTCCAGGAAGTAATGAAATGACCTGTGCATATTTGCGTTGTTGATTTGTTTCAGGGTGCACTGTTCCAATGCGATGCAATATTTGTCCACATATGCGAAAGCAGTATGGGCCATTGCCTTTTGGTGGCCTGATATGTACTCCGGTAGATGCAAAAGCAAATGAACTATTGTAGGATCTAATGCAGTTCATAAAGTTTTTACTTTCAGGCACATCGTTAGTTAGAAGCTTCTGTAGATATTCAGGATATGAATGTAAAGGAGGCAGTCTAATCTGCCCCTTTTGACAACAACGTGTAAATTCATTATTTATATTGCCAGTTGTTTCTTCTGGGAAGTTAAGTGAATGACAATGATTGCAAATGACATTCATTAATCCCAATGAATTTTCCTCAATAGTGGACTCATTATTGAAGGCGTTGTCAGCCAACTGGCGTAAGCGTTTAGCAGGTGTCTGGTGTTGATGTCCGCGACGGGCATGTTTTGCTTGTGGCGTTTGAGTGCCGCGTTGTTGCATGTCCATTATTTGTGACGCGCTATTTTGGATTTGTAATTGATTCGCCTCCACTTTGCGAAAAGTCCGTTTCAGTCTACGTCATACATTGTTTGTATCGAGCCTTGTCCGTTTTTGTATGTCGGTCAGTTGTGCTTTCTGCTTTTGGAGTCTTGCTTGCTTGTTTTCTGGCAGTTCATATTCGCGTTGTACACGTCTGCGTTCATTTATTCTGTCTCTTCGCTCCCTTTTTTGTATGTCTGAGACGCGAGCTCTTTCGGTTTGAAATCGTGCTTGTTTCGATGCAGCACTTTGAGACGCGCGCTGTATGCGTCTGCGTTCATTGTGTCTGTCCATTTGGGCACGTCTCTAACGGGGTTACTTGAGCTTTGCGTTTTTTGATCCGAGACATTTTTTCTCCAGGGGTTTCCAAAGCGCGTTGTATGCGCCGCCGTGTATTTTGTTGTTTCATTCGTGTTTGTGTGTTTGGTCCCGTTATCCGATCCGAATCGTTTTGTACCCGTGACCGTGTATTCATGACTTGTTTGTTCGTCAGCATGCGAAATATGGATAAGTAATAAGGAGGATCGCACTCACTGTTAATATGTAGCCTTTTCTGCAGTTGAACGGTTAATAGTGCTTTATTGTAAGGAGATCCACCTATGCTGCCTAGTGTGAAGGTGTTGAGATGACGTATGTTTAATATGGACGTTTCCTTTAGAAATGTGGCTTTGGCTGTCACTTCTTATTGATGTGTGGGGTGGGTGGGTGAGGATTGTTGTTGCGCGAGCGTCTTCTTTCTTTTTGTGTTCCAGGGGCTTGTTGAATCCCCCTCTTTGTGTGTGTCCCGTCCGTTGCTTGTAGGGTGTGTGGGGTGGTTTTGTGTTCTTTTTTTTTTGTGTTCCAGGGGCTTGTTGAATCCCCCTCTTGGTGTGTGTCCCGTCCTGTGGGGGGGGGGGGTGTGCCTTGCTGTTGTGCGCGAGCGTCTTCTTTTTTTTGTGTGCTAGTTTCGTGTGCAATGGGTTTCGTGCGGCGCCTGCGTTTGACTACTTTTTTCTGTGCCTTTTCCTTTTTTCTGTGCTCGGGGCGCCTCATTTCTTTGACTCCTTTTTTCTGTGCTCACTCCTTTTTTCTGTGGTCTTGTCCGCCTCTCGCGGCCCCTCATCCGCCTCTCGCGGCCCCTCATTTCTTGGGGTGCCTGCGCAGTACGTCTTTTTGCGGCTACGGTCCATGGCCGGATGTCCCTGCGTCCATCCGGTTTAGCATTCTCGGTTAGTAATATGGATTAGATGCATGCCACATGATTGACAGGATAACCAGGATAGAAAAGGAAGGTGAATGCCCAGATGCACAACTGTATAAGAGGATAATATGATGGTGCAGGTCCTACACCATGCTTCTTCTTTTGTTTTTTGTTTTTTTGTTGTTGTTTTTTTGTTATGAAAAGTTCAGGAGATCAAACGTAGTCATAAAGCCAGGCCAAGTTCGATGCAAAAAAAAAAATAAGTAACCCAGGAAAACACACAGATCTTTATCCAGAAGAACATCCATCCATTATCCAACCCGCTATATCCTAACTACAGGGTCACGGGGGTCTGTTGGAGCCAACACAGGGCACGAAACAAACCCTGGGCAGGACGCCAGCATACCACAGGGCGCGCGCGCGCACACACACACACGCACACACACACGCACAATTTAGAATTGCCAGTGCACCTAACCTGCATGTCTTTGGACTGTGGGAGGAAACTGGAGTACCCAGAGGAAACCCACGCAGACACGGGGAGAACATGCAAATTCCATGCAGGGAGGATCCAGGAAGCGAACCCGGGTCTCCTAACTGCAAGGCGGCAGCACTACTCACTGCGCCACCGTGCTGCCCTCCAGAAAAACAATTACAAAAAAAAATGCACTAACAAGTCTTTGTAAATGATATCTGCAGTCTCAGACAGCCAGGAAGGGTATGATATAGACCTTTTATACCTTTAACCTCGTGATGTCATGTGCTTTCACGTCTGCTTCACCTTACCTATGAATGGCATACCAACTGTCAATAGAAATTCCTCAAAATGGTATTGCAGCTGAACTCTAAAATGTTTTTAACATTATAAAACCTAACTTATAACCAAAAAGAAATATTTGGCTTCAAAACCCAGTTCTACATGTGCAACTTTTCATACGTCCAAGGAAAACTAAAGAAATTAAATAAGCTGATATCTATTAGTATGAGCAGTTGGATTTAATCAGGGGCAAATGGGGAAAAATGTCCCCAAACTGAACAATTTTTTCATTCCTTTTTGTTCCTTATGTAATAGAGGTTGGGTGAGCTATAAACATGTTTTTTGAAAAATTATCTTGTTTTTCCTTATGTAGTATCTTTATTAAATTGCAACTGGTTTAGTATAATTCTGATGTTTTTTTGATTAATTGATTATTCAGTCTCTTTACTGTTTCCACCACCTTTTGAGATCAATATAGAGGGATCATATAAATATATATTAGCTTTTAGTATATATTGTATATGCTCTGTTGTGTAATTTTCGGGGTTGTTTTATTACATTTTATTATGTTCCTCAGGCTGTGTGGTCTTAAGCAAGCTCCTAATTGAAATTAATTAATGTGTTGAGTTAATGAGCACATCAAAATCTATTAACTAGTTAGTCCTCTTGAAATAGTGGAGATGTCCTACTTTTAAAATTGTAGACGCCTTGCCTGACGTGTTTTCTAAAATCTTGTATTTTTGATAGTTTTTTGTGTATACCTCTTTCTGAATATATATTTATGCAGTGTCTTGCAGTGTGAAAATTATTTATTATTCATTGTTAGAAGTTCAAATCCTGGATACTATGGCTTTGTTGACCCTCTGGACTGTGTTGCCTATAATTAAGGGTGGCTTACCTGACCTGTTACATTTTTATAAATATGTTTAACTTGTTGGAAGCACATAAGTTAAAGAAGCCTGAGTACACAAGTAATCTCTCTATTATAAAAAAAAATCCTGGGAGAGAAAGACGGGAAATGAGACGTGATCTTCACATTAAGATCACAGAAGACACTTAAGACCTGCGAGGCGAAAGAGAATGGCCATGGAGTGTCTCACGGGGACCTTAAACATGATACTTTGTGCCAAGAGATGAACCCAGGACCATCTCGCGATGACGTAGAACATGAGATTCTTGCAAGACACGCCCTACTTACAACCAATATCAAATAAGACAACGGGCAGCAAAACATTCAGTCGTCTAAAGGATTTGAGCACACACAGATCCAGGGTCTCAGCGCATATAAAGCGTATAAGAACAATACATTATAAATGAAATGTCATCGACTAAGCGAAGAAGAAAGCAGCTTGGAGAAAAACTCAAAAGCATTGGAGAGAAAAAAGAGCAAAAAAGAAAAAGAATAATCTAGGTGCAAATTCAGAAAATAAGGAAAGTAATTATCAGCCCGGAACAAGTGGAATTGAAAAAAAGCAAGTCCAATCGGGCTCAGAATTAAAAGACAGAGTAAAAAACAAAGTAGAACTTCATTAAGATGTTCACGCTATACACATGCAGAGCAGGTTAGAGATTATGAAAACAGTGGAATTCGAAAGGCTCAACAAAACAAAAAAAAAAACGGCACAATACACATGTGGAGAAAGTTAAAGAATATGAAAGTAGGAAAATTAGAAAATATAAAAAAAAGAAAGTAAAGATTGTAGTAGCGCAAACAAACGGAAATTATTACTCGAAAAAGGAAAAATAATCATTACAGACCAGGTGTCATTGGAAAAAAAAGCAGGGCAAAGTGAGGTCAGAAATAAAAGACAGAGTAGAAAACAAAGTAAAACATCATAAAGCGGTTAAAAAACAAGGGGGCCAAACACATGCAGAGCAGGTTAGAGATAATGAAAACTGGAATTCAAAAGACTAAAAAATAAACGTAAGCGTGATACACATGCTGAGCAAGATACAGAATACGAAGCAGAAAAAAACAGTCAAAACAAAGACAAGTAAACATTGCATTAGCACAAAAAAAGAGAATATATTACTCGGAGAAGTAACGAAAAGGCGAATAGAGATCGAATATATGGACATAGGTTATGTCAGAAGTATGTAAATATTGTAAGGCTTTGAAGTTTAAGGCAGAGAATTTCAAAAACGGGGTTTACTTCACATGCATTTATTGGTCACTTTGCAAAAAAAAAATATTAACTGCTGATGATGTAGATTGTTTTGTCTGTGCTAAAATTCCAAACCGAGAAACCTATCCTGAATTATGGTACAAAGTCATTAAACAGATGTCTCACAGACCTCATTTAAAAGATTCACCATATTGGGATTCCAAAGATTCCAAATATTGTTTTTACAGAAGTTCTGAAATAAAAGGGAAACTAATGAAATAGCAACAATTCAAAGAAAAAAAAATCTTAAAAGTGTGTATCCGGAAAACCAAACACAGGGGTTGGCGAGCGAAGCGAGCAGGGGGTTAGCCCCCTAGTAATGTTAAAAAAAAAAAAAAAATTGTATTGATAGTTGAGGATACTACTTGTGTAATAGTGATTGGCTGAACTATAAAAATGTTTTTTGAAAAAATTACCTAGCTGTTCCTTATGTAGTACCTTAATCCATGAGGGCATGGGCAAAAATGTCCCTGCATGACATATATTAGTTCAAAGAAAGCTTCTAAGCACTGTAAGTCATTGGTATTCATAGCAGCTTGCAGCAAGGAACACTAGTAGAATTCATTACATGCCTTCAATAAGAACTCCATCTAAATTACAACTCAGAGAGTATTATCGGTCTGAAATATTTAAAGAAAAAATGTTTGTACATGTGCATAGTCTGCAATAAAGAAGAAAATTGTTCTAGTCATCAGTTGTAATAGTTGTAAATGCCTCCAAAACTGCAATATTTAGCAGCGGACATTGATAAATATATTTATTTAAACAGACCTTTTTGTCCCTAGGGAGAAATGTGGCCTTTTACAGAAGTTCATAAGAACATACATAAAAAGTTGTATAAACAAGAGGAGACCATTAGTTAAGCTGTCTTGAAATCTCATTCAGATTCTTAAAGGTTGTCAAGGTTTCTGCTTCAACTATTAGGCTCAGTCGGTAGTTTGTACCAGATTATCACAACACTTTGCTTAAACAAGTGCTTTCTGGCTTCAGTCATAAGTACCCTTTCTCTTAAATTCCACTAATGTCCTTCAAGTATGTGATTCACTGTTAATTTGAAAGAATTCTGCTGGATCATTAAATATATACACACACACTCTATGGTCTGAACTTATATCAGAATGATTAAAAAGAAAGACTATTTCTGTCTCAGCAGTTACAGCCCCAGTGAGGCATTATGCTGGCATATTGCCATTGTTAGAAAGGAATCCCAGTTGTGTTTCTTGAGGTAGTCAATATTTCAAATAGGGGTGGGCAGCTTAGGAGCTACACATGAAAAGAGTCTGGATTGAGATGCAGAGGTGGCATCACAAGACACCTTTCAACATCAGACCTGAGTGGTCGAGGAGAAGCATAGGACTTCATATAAGTGTCTCCATATATATAGGTATAGATGCTGATCCATTGACTACTCTCTAGGCAAGCATCAAGAATTTGAACTTAATACGTGCTACTACATTTAGCCAGTGTAGTGATCTATATAGAGGAGTGAATTGTGCTTGCCTTGGCTGGTTGTACACCAGATGTGCAGATGCATTTGTAATCATTTGTACCTGCTTGGTGACACATGCCACTACTTCTGCCCTCAGAGAGCTGGACCACCTAGCTCGATAATAGGGTGTTCAGGCCTGTTTAGCTAGTTCAGCTAAAGCTTGGATTTGTTATGTTTTATCATGTTCCTTTGTTACTTTCTGTTCTCCCAGTATTCCCTGTTGTGTGTGTTTTATTTTGGTAATGAGTGCTCCTTTATCTGTATATTAGTTAGTACACTCTTTTTGCAAAATGTATATACCATTTGAAGACATTGTTTAGGAGACTGGCATACCCGAAAAATTATAAGCGTGCGCACCTTTTAATGCAATGATGTTTTTACAGGAAACAGAGTATCAACGAGCAATGCAACGAAGAGCAATCAGAGATGCTAAAACGCCGGAGAAGATGAAACAAAAAAAATCTGCTCAGGATGATACCTTAACACTCCAGGGCAAGAAAGATAAAATTTTGGCCAACCTAAAACGCCTTGGTGAAATGGGGAAAGTGAATGCAGAAAACCGTTACCAAGAATTGATCAACGACATTGCTAAGGTATATAGGCAAGAGTTAGAATATGGAAAGATGAGAAACAATGCACATTTTTGAGCTGTATTAAAATATAACAGTTTTTAAACAAAAAAAGTTTGGGTTTTTAGTTACATTGTACTCATACCACCATTGTTTATAAGGTGATAACAAAAGAACAATGGATTATTAACATTGAAATGTATAGAACAGTAGAGTTATATAAAAGAAATAAGTGAAATAAATACATCACCACATATTAACTCATATTAAGTGAAAGATGAATGATAAAAAGACGTTAATAGGAGAAAATCAGTTAAATCGCTTGTGTAGGGTCGTATCTTCTTTAGTGGTATTGTAATTTTCTATTTCTCTTTTTGTTTTGTCTTGGCATCACTCACAGGATATCCGGAACCAACGACGTTATCGTCAGCGCAGAAAAGCAGAATTGATCAAACTGCAACAGACAAATGCCGCTCTTAATTCCAAAACCAGCTTTTATGAAGTTCAGATTGATTACTACAACCAGTATATCAAGACATGTATGGACAACTTAGCCAGCAAGGGCAAGTAAGTTCACCTCTTGATTTTTTTTTTAAATAGCCATATTTAGTAGGACTTTACAATGTACGGTGTTACCAAAATGGGACCCTTTTGTTTCTGATTTTATACTATAAGTCTGGTAATAAACCATTGTAACAAATTGACTCCAGACAGTCACAAAGGTTTGGGGTAGCCACCCATATAATATGGTCCTGGCTGCAAAAGGTTTGTAAAAGTGAGTTCTTTGCAAGACAGAGTCCAAAACACAACTGATTAAGTGGAGGTAAGATGGTGGTTTTAAGGGCTAGATAAAGGAAATGATGTCATCCATGCCAGAACCGGAAGTTACATTGTCAGTGGCACCGGAAGTGGCATCATCAGTGGGGCCGGAACCTGGTGGAAATTCCCAGGAATAGTCTGCAAGAGACTGAGAGAGACAGTCCGCACACTCTGCCACCCCCTGGTCTGACGTAGTATTACAGTTACTTAAGCCCTTTAGATGCCTCCTAATCGCACATGTATGACACCATATAGTCTATTGTAGTTTATTCATACTGATTTTAGAAATACAAGTTAGAATATTTTATGATGTTCCATTTACTAATATCTGTAAGTGATGCCTTTCTAACATTTTTGGGATGGAAGGAACTAACTCTTTGAAATGTTTTTTATAATTTTTAAGTAATAAATCAGTAATAATTTTGCCTATCTGAAATATTGAGAAGAATTCTATGTCCATTTTCTTAATTGGTTGGTATTCATTTGTAGAGTCTTTTTTTTTTTTTTTAGAATCTTAGCAATTTTTATCCACTGAAGGCTGCTGTCGAGTTTGTTACTAACAATTTGCTGTAAAAATAGAAGAAAGGAAGCCTCCCAACCATGACTGAGAATAAAAACCAGGAAAGGGAAATATTACAGTATACTGCATGAAAACGGGTCAAACTGAGTAGCTAGATGCATGTTTTCATAGTTAAATAACATCAAAGAATATTACAGTGTAGTCTTCAAAAACTTGATATATTTGTTTAAAAGCAAAAAAAAGGCTGCTTAACTATTAAGTAAATTGAGAGCTTTGCCGAAGCACCTTGCAGTTTTAAAGCACTACTTTCCCATTTGCCTGGAATGTGGATTGTTGATGCTCATACAAATAAAATATTAATAAAACTACACAAATAAAGACTTGAAACACCTGAATAAAGATTATGGGGCACACATGAGAATATTGGTTCTTCCCATTCCTCAGCTTGCTATGGGTACTCTTATGATTTGGTGGAGTCCGCTTAGGCAGTTTAATTTGCCTCAGTGGTACCCTTCTTCAGTGAATAGAAGAGCAACTGTCATTTTTCTTCAACTTTAATTTATCTCTCCTTGGGAGAACATGGCCATAGGGACTGTCCTCTTACATCTTCTCAAACTTTTTTAAGTTGGGCTGGTTCTATCTGGAGCCTATGTAAGGCAGCATACTTCCAGTTTGGATCTGAAGTTCCACCAGAGCTATTTCCTCTGTTATTCTGAGTTATTGGTCCACTGTTTAAATGGCTCTTCTCACACTGCCAGTACACTGTAGATTAATTTTGAAATTAATATCATTTGGCATAAGAGTTAACTTACAAAACTGGATTTCAAGTTGGTTAATCAGAAGATGCTAAAGAGTGGAAGCTCTCAAGATGTTTTGACTATTGCTTTATCTAATTTATGTTAGTAACATATATTTAATATATTTGGTAAACTGATATTCACAGATGGGAAAAATGGAGGGATATCAGTAGCAAAAACAATTAAAAGACCTGGAAAATCTTCAGAACATGACGAACATTGGAAAATGTAGTTTAATGTATACACATAGCCAACAGGAATATTACTCATAAGTTTAAGATGGGGGTGACTTTTTTCTATACCTTAAACTACGTTCTTAAACTATGTGTCAGGGCCCATTTTGCCTGAATTAAGTCGCACAGAGTTGTGATTCACCATAGTACTCATTGAGACATGGTTATATTGTGTCATACAATGTGTCAGTGCCGCTAGTTTAAGCAAACCCATTGCTCTTCTATGACCTATGTTTGCAAATCTCCAAGGAGTATGAGGGGATGACTGCTGATTCTGGGTCTGGGAGACACACAAAAAGGCGATATTGGATTGCGTGGGAAAAAAAAAGTTTAAGAACTACTGGTCTAGACAATGAGCAGAAGCAATTAAAAAGGAAAATAAAATGTTGTAAAAACTATTGCATGTATTAGTGAGACAGTATCTGGAATACTGTGCATAGTTCTGGTCACCGTGCTACAAGAACAGTGATAGTAGCAATAGAAGCTATGCAGAGGAGAGCAACCAAGAGGGTTCTAAAACTGAAGAACAAGTCCTACACTGACAGACTGGAAATCAAAACTCTTGATTCTCAAGCAGTGAATGATGCATGGAGACTTATTCCAGTTCTCTTAAGCATCAATAAACTTGATCTCACAGAATTCTTTTGATTAAATAGCAAACTAGATACTTAACTTACAGGGAAGTGAATTTACAATGGAAGCCAGGATGCATTTCTTTCTACAAAGTGCTACCAAGTCATGTAATTGAATCAGCAGAACCTTAGACAACTTTTAAAAATATCTGGATGATGTATTAGGACAACAGTTACCTAATCAAACAAGCTTGATTGACTGAATGATATCTGGTCATTTGTCAGACTGTTTGTTTTGGAAGGGCATTTCCAAGAGTAACTAGATGCTCTCAGTATGACTCCTTAAGGAGAGAATATGTGTGTTCTGCTACTACCTATATACTTATTGAAGATCAATGTTGCTCTAGCATTTTTGAAAACAGTCTTGTCAAAATTCTTCCAGTTTTTCCTAAATTGTCTAATGATTTTAAAGATCATGGTTACAACCACTTTAAAGTCATTAGTAATGGCCTAGGCATTTACGTGACTGTTGAACAATGCCCCCAGGTTACTTGGGTAAATAAAAGTAAGTAATCAATACACTCCGCAATGAGCATAAATAGCAGTTTACCACTTGAAATCAAATTAAGCAAGTGTTACTTCCAGTCATTTGTATGTGCCTCACTCTATGACCAACCCAGCTTTACACTGAGGCGTCAACGAATTGGAAAACGCAATATGAGCTATACTGCAGTGGACTGGGGCAGACTGCTACCCAAGCAACCAGAGGCAACTAGAAAAAGGAGAAAGAGTAGAATAGACAACAGGTAGCCATAAAAGAGGAATAATTCTACCAACCAGCAGCCACCCAGTCATGCATCAGTTTAATTAGATTAGTCCATATGATAATTTTGGCACTGCATGCCATGCTAAGCCACAGTACAAACGGCTTGAGGAGAAGGTGCTAGTAAAATTTGGTCTTCCAAAATCACCTCAGGGACCTTCATCAGGAATCCATCAGCAATTCAATTTAGATACACTGCTGCAAAGTTCAGGCTTATAAAGAAGACAAGTCTTGGAGATGTAACGTGTGAAGTATACTGTATAAGGCACAAAAAATACTCTGGATGTTTGACAAAAAATAATAAGACAAAGGACCAGAGGAAGAAATATGCTGACTACACCACACAAAGAACTGTGATCAGGGAGCTGTGCTTAAGGTGGGTTTCTGTAGGAGTAGGGAATATACATACATGCATACAGGGAGTGGTTTATTATATGCCTCCCTAAAAAGGGTATATAGAATAGAAACTAGTATACTGAGAGACATGTAGAAAAGGTATCCATTGGGTGTACTGGGAGGGGAAACTAAGTGAACCAAGTATTGAAAACTAAACTGCACTGAAAGTAGATGGGTAAAGAGGGTAAAGAATATCTTGAAAACAAATTCTAGAATGTCACTACATCAGAGGAGGACAAGTATGCCAAATCCCTGAGACATCCAAATTGGAAATGAGCTGAGATAGATACCAATCTGAAGACATGAGTAGATGGCATATTAGGAACAGGGTGCAACACGTTTTGTTGTATAGTGTCATTTTTGTAATAGTTGGAATTTGACAAGGAAAGCAACTGTTTTTGTTGTAGTGTATATAGTCTATTCATTTCACTTTGCATTCATATTAGTATGGAATATATACACTTTTTGTTTGTTTTTGAAAAACAGAACTTTACAACAGCATTTTACTCAAACAAATAATGTTTACGTAACAAATACCACCATTTAGTTTGAAATAAATACTAAGAAAACAAAGGAAAAATAAAATTACAAAGGAATAAAAGCAAAGCAAAACAAGATTCAATATATAAACTTTTAACAATGATTTATGCCCTCGGTGTGGCACTTCACAGTATAAAGAACATGCCTATACTGTATTGTCTTAAATAGAATGTATAGGGTCTGTAATTTATTTTGTACTGTATACATTCTTGCTGTTATCATTCAGTCAGGTGTTCCACCAATTGATGCCTTCTCATTCTGCATTACCGGTGCCATCTGTATGCAGAACCTATTGCCCTAACTGATCCTGTGAGACAGAAGTTCAAACATTCCTGATGCTGTTAGCCTTGCTCAGACAAGCAAGCCTTGTGCTCTGAAAACTTTTTTCAAAAAACAATCATCTTCTGTCTTGACAATAGGTGGTGTAAAGTACTGTACAAGCCAATCCTGAAAAAGACACTCATGTATCAGTACACATATCACTTGGCCCATGGGGGTACAGATATAAATAAATGTCTGACTAAGTTGGAATCAAACTGGAGCCTCAAGTGATGTGAAGTCAGTGCACTAACAATTATGCATTCTTGTCGCTCTATTTCAAAAATATTTATACTAAGTTATTAAAATTAAATTCTGCTTTATTTGTACTATACAATTCTGAAACCTATATCAGCCTTGAGTGGCTCTTCAGTTCACTGTATCACGTTTAGAGATACCAGCAGAAAAATGTGCATCATGTTCTGTAAAATGCACAATCAAGCTTTGTGTATTTAATGAAGACATGAAGTGAAATGAGTAGCTTGACTTGTTAAAAATATGATGAAGTCAGTTTTGATATGCATCTCGGTAATATTCATACAGTTTGAAAATGTGAATTAATATGCAGGAATATTCTCTGGTTTGGTGTAGGTATATCTGAACAGAGTTCAGTTTCTTGTTTTGTTTGTTCCTTTAAGTAAACCTATATTTATTATTTTTATCATTTTTATTAAATAATACATTGTGAACAAATACCATGTCATGACTTTGACAAAAGAGGATGAATCTCTATTATTACAGCAAGCTTATTATCTGTTGATCACTTTTGCTAAGATAACTAACCTGGGCTACCTGTGTGTGTGTGTGTGTGTGTGTGTGTGTGTATGTGTTTGTTCTTAATCATTTTTTGGAGTAAGAAATTTTTTAAAAGTTAGTAAAAATAGGTGACTGTGCATTTTAGACTTGTGTCTGTTAACTATAGGAATATTGTATTTTTTTCACTTTATTTAGTTATGAACTTACAGTTCCTCCACTTTAAGTGCAAGCTTTAATGTCAGAATGCATATTCTGTCAGGGCTGTATATTGAAAATGCTTTATAAATAATGAAAGTATTCAGCAATACTTGTTTTTGCACGTAAGTGAAGATGTCCAATATTTTGCAGTTAAATTCTGTTAAAATTAAACCAAAATCATGGACGTGATGCAATTTTTAGGAAAACAATGCTTGTTTCTGTATAATGGAAAATATGTAATACAAGAAACTGGTGAAAGTTTTCCTAAATGTGGCTAAGAAAACAGATAATTTATGTTCTGAGAAGTGCTATTAATGCTATGAATACTTTTTCAGTACCTTTGTCAAAGTGTAATGCTGAATCTATATCTAATCTTGAAATTATCAAAACCTTTGCATGGGAAAAAATGACATGTAAGGTACAACAGATTTCTAGAAGTGATTTTATATAAAATATGTAACATAAGAAATGTTTTTTTTTTTTTATTTCCTTCTAACAGGGTGTCAAAGAAGCCAGGTGATATTAAGGGAAAGAAGAGCAAGCAGGTCTCTCAGAAATACACTGCAGCCAGGCTGCATGAAAAGGGTGTGCTGCTGGAAATAGAAGATTTACAGAGTAGCCAGTGAGACTTTTTTTCTTCCCAATTTCTTTTCCAACAAGTGTGTCCATTTTACTCCATGTCAAAAAAAATTAAGAATTTTGAGTTTAAATAAAGTTTATGAAATTTTTTTCTTTTTTAAAAATCAAGTTCAAATAGACACTTTTAATTTGTATCTTTTCAAAGAGATTTCTGTGTAAGTCAGGATCTATCACTTTTAGACTCATCAGTATTTATTGGAGAGATTGCCTTTGCCTGATAGTTAACACATGTAATTTTTCAGGGTTTCTTTTTTCTTTTCTTTTTAAGATAAAGTATATAGGTGGCACCTTTACATTTATCAGATAGCCATAATAATTGTATATCTTTATTAAACCCATTTTTATTTGAGTAGCTCATGTCCCCTGCGTTATAGGACTTAGTATATTTGGACGAATATAAATTCCTTTCTTAGTGTAAGACACTAAGCACCTTTCCAAAATTGACTGCTGTTTTAATTCCTATCAAAATGTGTTTATAATGCCTGTTTATTTTTCTGCAGGTTTAAGAATGTTATATTTGAGATCTCACCTGCTGATGAAGTTGGGGATTTTGAGGTGAAGGCTAAATTTATGGGAGTGCAGATAGAAACTCTAATATTACATTATCAGGTATGTGTAAACTGGCTTATTATGTACACAAAGCTGTCATTATCCATGTATCAGATTAGGCATTTCATAACCTACTTATTTAAGTTAGGATTTTGGAGAGGCAGTGTAACCTCTGCTCATAGGGCATAGTGCAAAGATAACCTTTATAACATTGGATGAAGGACCATTCCATTGCAGGACACAGCAAAACACAAGCACACTTATTTATTGTCCAAAATTAATGTATATTAAGCATTTGTTTTATTCTTTCAAATCAACATTAATATGGGGTTTGAATATGATCACTATCCCTCTTGCATATTACAAATGATGATGAAAGGAGATTGAATGTCCTTCCTGGTGTCTTCATTTTTCAGCATGTTAAAGATAATGTGTTTTAAATAACATTAAATGACAGTGTAAATTGTGCACTGATTCAGTAAAACTAGCAGTGATTCAAACAGAGTTAAAAAGTGACTGAATATTGTAGTAATCAGGATCATCCCGGATCCACCTACCAATAAATTGCATTTCTGGTTTTTTTTATTATTCAGAGACGAGTAGTTCTCATCTATTCACTCTTTCAAGTCACTGTCACAATTAATTAAGGACACCCGCATTTCACTAGTTTTGTTGGGACTGGGACTAAGGATTAAGTAGAAGGTATCATTTTAGAAATTAAAGTTATGACCGCCTGTTCCATAATGAAATTAAAATGACTAAAGTGGTATGTGCAGAGTGAGACTGGGTTTTGCAATGTAGTAATTAGTTTGTAAGGTGATACTGAAATCTGAGATCTTATACTGTCAATTTTCTCATTAAAAAGTTTGTGACGCTGCACTGCTAATATGTGTTAAGTATTTTGCTTTGTAGTTCAGAATTCCCATTTGTTAAATTACCCCTGTTCTAAAGAGTACAAAAGGATTATTAGTGTTATCTACTAATTTGAAATAGTAATTCAAGCCGGCCATAACGCAGAGCTTTATACTGTTAAAAACATTCTCTGTCCATGCGGTTCAGAAGACCTCCAGCTTTGGTGCTGTCCATCTACACTCCAGTTTTTGACACTCTAGAGCAGTGTTTCTCAACAAAAGGTTGCCGGTGGGTCATGAAGTTGCTATTGTTTATAATGATTATTGATTGAGGCTAGTTGTCTGTTTATTGATTTTATTAAAAGTAAGTTTCAGTCCATACAGTAAAGCCAGACTTAACAAGATTGAATTCATTTCAACCTTTACTCAAGACAAAGGGAGGAAGGCTAACAGCCAGAGTAAAATTTTGAATAGAAAAAAGGGAAGAGAATCCTTTTCCCCAATATAATTTCTTATACTAAAATGTTATTGATTAGCCAGGATAATTCCAGGTTTTAAAGTTTTGAACAGATCCTCCAAGTGAGAATTTGATTTTATCCAATTTCAAATAGTTACCCACTGACTTAAAGGAGGTGGGCTAGGATTCTTCCAGTTGAGCAAGATAAGTCTACATGCTAGCAGTAAAGGTAATTGGTTTGTTTATCCTTTTCCACTTTAAGCGCATCTGGGAGAATACCAAACACAGCTGTTAATGATCGGAGAATAATTGTGACACTAAGGCTCTCTGATACGCATTTAAAGATTTTTGTCCAGAATGATGATAATTTGGTGCACGCCCAAAACATGTGGCCCACTGAGGCTGTAGTTCAATTGCAACATTCACAGTTTGGATCTTGCCTTGAAATAATTTTGGAAAATTTTAAAAGAGATAGATGTACTTGATAAAAGATTTTAAGTTGAATAATTGTATGGTTTGTGCATATGGAGCTAGAGTCAATTCTGTGTGTGGCTGCCTTCCACTCCTTTTCTGAAATGTTGAGTAAAAAGATCCTTTTCCCACTATACTCTGGGATCTTTGAAAAGAAGAGACTTTAAAAATGTTTTTATATACAGTATTATAGAAATGCTGTCCGAGTCTTCAAGACGGATCAGTATTTCTTCTGGAATATAAATAGGTGGGAGGTGAGGAAAATTGGGCAGATTTCATTTAACAAAAGTGTCTAATTTGTATATAGTGGGAATATTGTGGTGATGGGAAGCTAAATTTGGAGTTTAATTGTTTGTAGGATGCAAAAATATCTGTATGCAAATCTCTAAATTATTTAATCCTATACGTTTTAAAAACATTAAAAACTAAGTTTGACTGGGTGGAAAAGGTGGTTAATGCGTAGACAAGTGCTTCCTACATTGGCTTCATATTCTGAGTGAACTAAGGACAATTGGGTTGTTGGTATATTGACAGTAACTGGTATTTACTGGGGTACAAAGCAAGGAATATAAAGAAGTACTGCAGCATTTTATTTCTATTGTGGACCAAGCTTGTGTGTGTTCATTTATTTGTGTCCATGTCCAGGTTTTTATAGCTTGTATATTTACCATCAACTAATAACATTGAAAGTCCGGTAGAGCCATGCCATCTTGTGGTTTAGGTTGTTGTAGGGTCACCCTTTGGATGTGTGGATGTTTTGAATTGCAAATAAATGAGGTTATGACTGAATGTAATTTCTTAAAAATGATTTGTTAATGTATATGGGGATATTTTGAAATAGAAGCAGAAGCTTAGGAAGGCTATTCATGTTTACACTGTTAGTTCTCCCTGCTAAAGTGAGATGGAAAGTACACCATCTATGCACATCATCTTTAAATTTGCAGATAGCAAAATTTTGTTGAAAAAGAGCTTTATATTTACTTGTGATATTTACCCCAAGATATTTAAACTGATCTGGAAAGATAAATGGGAAGGTGTCCAATCTAATGTTGTGTGCTAGAGAGTTCACTGGAAAAAAACACACTTTTATTCAAATTAATTTCGAGTCCAGATATGTTTTGAAATTCTGCTAGTGCCATTAGGACTGAACGCACAGAATTGTGTGGATTATAATTGTAATTAAAACGTACAAGTAGCCTAAGGATGTAATAGAATGTATAATTCCTGCAAAAATCTCATTGCGAATGGACCAAATTGCATGTAAAATCTTCTTTGCCTATGCAGGACACGATGTGACTCATGATCATATTTCGAAAAGTGTCAGGATCAATTTTCTTAGCTCTGTTCTGCTTCATCCGGGGAACTAAAAATGAACTTGCCTTGAATATCCACTCTTAATTTAGCAAATACAAGAGGTTGTATCAGATTTTGGTTTTGTGTAAGCGCTGTTTAATGCTGTAAAATGCGCCACATTTAGCAGCTGTTGAAGGTGAGAAATAAGGGAAAATATGGATGCGATTCTTTTCAAATATAATCTAGTTTCAGTCTGAGAAGTGACATCCGATTTACTTCAGATTATAATTTGTCGAAACGGACAATAAGGTTTCTTGGTTTTGAGGCATTCATTCCATGTATGTGGTTAAGCTTGTGATATATCAGTGTCTGATTTAAAGTCCTCACCAGTTATTTTAGGGAATAGTTCAGCTGTGAATTTCACTGGGTTTGAACTTTCATGGATTTCAGGAAGACCTTCAATTCTGATATTTCTTCTATATCCATCTTCCAGCACAGTTAGTCTGTCTCCAAGCACTCTGCATTTAGATTTTGTAGCCATTGCTTTTTATCAATGGCGGATGCCAATTGTTCAACAATTTCAATGCAACATTTGCTTAACATCTTCAAACTGAGCACCAACTGATATAAATTTAATCTCAAATGTACTCACATTTTCCTGTATTTTCTAGCATGCCTTTAAAGGTTGTCTCAAATTACTTAGTCGTTTCTCCTGGTCTTTAATATCCTGAAGCAGCTTCTTGTTAGTCATGTTTATGTCCATTGTGTCTTTTGTATCATTTGTAACATTCTTTATATTACTCTTTAGCTCCTTTAGGCCCCAAAGAGAGTGGTAGTTATTGTGGTCATCATTACAGTTATCATGGTCATCATTACAGTTATCATTACCTTCAGCTCAGACTGTTTGTTTCGGTCTTATCTGTGCTCCGCGGGTGGAGTAGTAGACCCAGTTGGAGTCGGTGCCGCTCATACGCAGGGGTAGTTCACATTGTGAGTAGTAAGGCCATGCTCAGTTCCAATGAACCTTTTGGAATCGACGAATTCTATTGGCCTGACTCACTTGCACCCACTTTCGCTCTTGGCTGAAGCCAATGCTGCAGCGTCAGATCCCCAGACATCTGTTCTTTTGCCTATCTGTTCAAGTCAGTCTCTGGCAGGCTATACCTTGAACTTGAGGCTTGTTTGGGCTTAGATGAAGCTTTAGCTGCCTTTTCCATTTCCTTCTGAGCCTTTTTTTCTGCTGCTCATGCTTGTATATACTTGAATATACTGTAATTAAAGCCCCTTGGGTTCAGTAAATACAGGATACCTTGGGATGATAGTTTAAAAAAAAAAAAAGTAAAATAACACAGCTGCTAATGGAGTTCCATCTTAAATGTCCATGTCCCAAAACGGACGAGACCAAAAAAAATCGCTTGTAATATCTTCTTTTTCACAGTCATGCTCCATTTACCAACGGGAAACTGATGATTACACTTGATTCACCAAGGGTGACAGTGATGGTGACACTTGCCAGGAAAAAAGTGGGTTGCGACACCTAAAAGGTTGAGAAACACTGTTCTGGAGCTTGAGATCTTGTTTTAAGGGGATTTAAAATATCCTAAGCCTCTTTAAATGTCACATTATAATTTGGTGTTACTTGATCTAAATTGTTTTCCACATTAATGGTTGACTTTCTCAAGATATCTAGTATTACATCTGATTACATCTTGCCTAAAGAAGGAGCCTGAGTTGCCTCGAAAGCTTGCATATTGTAATCTTTTTCATTAGCCAATAAAAGGTGTCATTTTGCTTGACTTTTCACTACATTCAAAATATCTACAAATTTTGATATAGAGTTACAATCTAGATGTCACACTGTCCTTGTTTTAATCTGTCAAATTTACTAAGCCAGGGTTCGGTAAGAAGACACAAATCAGATTTTGTACTTAATGTTGTTCATGTACGATGCATTGAACCCACAGGCCAATCAAAAGTAATAATGGAAATTTACATACCCAAATGTCTTTTTTTTTTCTTTTTCCCCAAATAAAGCTTGTTTCCTTTTTTTCTGCTCTTTTTCATTACTAAAATATGCAATTTGCACATGTATACCCCAAGGCGAGCAGAGCATCACAGCAGAGTTAGTCTGCTTTTATCAAATACCCAACAATGTTAAGCCACATACAGTGAAAGGTCTCATTACCGTTATTAGCTGAGGTTTAGAACATTCTAATGATGTACAGTTGTCTGTGATTGGTCATTTGTAGGACATGTCACAGCTTTGTGTAAGCAGCAACAGATAAAATGAAAATGTAACAGCTCGTGTTTAACATTAGAATCCCTGAAGCCTTCCCTGGGTTGTAACTCAAAACACAGTTCTCAACAAAACATTGCCAGATGTCTGAGATTGCAGTAAATCTGTTTTTCACATGTTCTGCATGGAAGTCTTTGTTGTCAAAGCACAAATGCCGCATGGTAGTCTGATGGTAGTCACTGGACATTGTATCTTTGATTGCCGTTACAACAAATAGTTCTGAACAGGCATCAACACGCACCAACTGTGGTCATCGCTGGTCTTGTGAAAAGAATGGAGATAAATGCCATCAACTCCGAGAGGGAGAGGCAAGTTCGTTGTACCATGTGAACGTCACTGACAGAATAAAACTGAATAATAAAAAAACAAGCGCTAACTTTTACAAGTAGCCAAACTTTACACCGGGTGTTAGTCTCAAATCAAATGTATATTTTTATTATAGTAATAATAGCAGCTCACTACTGAAAACGCTTGAACCCAGAACTTTTGTGTTATAAGGCAGCAGTTCTTACTTCTGCACCATTCAAGAATACATATCAACTTCCTGCCAATTGACATTTGTACTTGAGTTTTTAACTCATTAAACATGTAAATCAAAATATTTCTTTTTCTTTGGTTATATTCTTGAATAAAAGCACACGCGTTTATTTAATATTTGGACTAATTTTTATTTAATAATTGGATTAAAGTCTTCACACATTATACCCTTCACGTCATTATTAGTATAACATGGAAAAAGTTTCTGCTTTTGTTATGTATTCAGCATTTCTTGCCTCACATTTCCTGCCATCCTACACTTATACAGATCTTTGTAAACAATGAACATACATGAAATGTATGTCTTCCAAATAACTATATATTATTTACCCTATACAACTCCAGGCACCTCACTGCAATTGACCACTGAATTTTGCAATGCCTGTCGTTGGAGGGTATTGAACTTCAGTCTGCTGTGCTGATCGACACATTTGCAAAACAAAAGATGCTGACGGAGAGGTGTGAAGGAATTTAAGGTGGCCTGGGATTGCGAGTTTTTCCGTAGGCTTCAGGGATTCTAGAGTTAAGCACTGTTCTTAAGCACAAAGTTTGAGTCAGACTCTGAGCAAAGTTTTATCTTTATTGGGAACTACTGATCTAATATCACTGTAATATGCCGCTTTCAACACTGTATTGTGAGCATATGGAAAAGAGAAGGAAAAAAACCCTTCCAGCTAGTGACTGCTTCACAGTGTAGTTCTCCCTCCCTACTCCACCAAAAGGGTTAGACAGCACCGTGAAGTAATTTTTTTGTTGTTTCTAATCGTGCTTGGTTCACACCTAGCAACCCCCCACCAACATCATTCCCAATCACATTCTCTGATAAACTGTTTATTTCTACAATACACTCTTTAAACTGACACGTTGTTTTTGTTTTATGTTTTGGAGTCTGGCAAAAGCTACAAGTGTGCCAATATAAAAAAAAGCTACTTTGAATCCAAATGCTTCCTTGTTGGTTCTAGTTCCATGTGAGCAGGAAATCCGCTCCTGTATAAGTACAGTCTATGCTAGATGGCAGTAGATGTGCAAGTAGATGACCTATATCATGCTTGTATGCTTTGACTACAACAACAACAACAACATTTATTTATATAGCACATTTTCATACAAAAAGTAGCTCAAAGTGCTTTACATAATGAAGAAAAGAAGAATAAAAGACAAATAAGAAATTAAAATAAGACAACCTTAGTTAACATAAAAAGGAGTAAGGTCCGATGGCCAGGGTGGACAGAAAAAACAAAAAAAAACTCCAGAAGGCTGGAGGAAAAAAATAAAATCTGTAGGGGTTCCAGGCCACGAGACCGCCCAGTCCCCTTTGGGGGGGCTATAAATTAATCTTTAGACATGTAATTTTGCATCTGTTTTCACAGAGTTGTTATACTGTTGTTCAGCAAATAACTTTAAATAACACTGATGTGACAAGCCTAGGTTGCATTCATTACAAAGTGAATCTTTGCAACAGACACATGCATTAAGTGGTTTTGCTTCAAAACCATTATAAACAAAAAAGAAAAGAGAAATGAGGAGTTTCCATGTATAAAGTTTTCGTGTACTTATATGAAGTGGGTCAAAATCACTCTGGTAAGCTGATTGACCTCAACACACTAGTCCCAATATTTGTGAGTGTGCTCTGTGAACAGTTTGTTCTGCCCAAAAGCTGTTTCTTGTTTTAGCATTATTTATTGCCAGGACTAGCACCAGCTAAATAAGGAACCTTACCAGGAAAAAGCAGGTTAAGGTGATTGGGGAATGTCTGCAAATGATAAAATTTGCTCACAAAGTTAACTGAATGAGTGTTAGTATGCCTTTCTTTAAAGTCAAAAATCTTTTACAACAGTATTTCTCAATATAAGCTGCTTTCCACAATATTTCACAATGTCAGACATAATTAGAAATAACAATTGAGATACAATTCTTTTAAAATAGGTTAAGTACTTAACATAAACTTTGATTTGCTTATTTTATTTTACCGTTCAAACTCTGATCATTTCTGCTTTCACAGCCTTGCTGTTTTACAACCACACTTTGCTATTTTTTCTCATGAATGCAACTTTTAATCAGCTGACATAAGTACAAGCTTTTTTGTAATGCTCTATTTGACCTAGCCTTTTCTGAATATATTTTTCAGGACCTGCTGCAGCTGCAGTATGAGGGCGTAGCAGTTATGAAACTCTTTGATCGAGCCACTGTCAATGTCAACTTGCTAATCTTCCTCCTCAACAAAAAGTTTTATGAGAAATGAAGAATGAATATGGAGTTGCTAAGGATTGCAGATGCTTGCATGGAGAGCTGCTGGTTCTTGATCAATATCCAGTACTAAATTTGACACAATGTTTCCTTCTGCATGATTTCCCTTTAATATTATTTCTTGCTCTATGCAGTATTTTGGACCAAGGAATCCTACATTGGCCCATTGCTTCCTGGGACCTGACTGGTAGCTGACTGTTGTGGCTGTGATAATATATCTATCAATAGAAAAAATAACCTCATAATTTCAACATCCTAGAGCATATTTGCCATCTTCAGTTTCATAAATTATAGTATCTGCTGGAATTTATAAGCATCAAACATGATGGTTTGGAGGCTGTATTATAAGGGGAGAGTGATGGCTGAATTTTAAGCCTCTGTGCACTAATTTGCTCACTTTTTTACCATTTCTGATGTAAAGGTCAAAATATTTGGCTTTTAATAAAAGTAAAGCATATTTAATGATTATTTTGGCTGCCATGTGGGCCACTGGGAGGTTCACAGCATTTCAGTAATGTTCCATTATGATGTGCATTTTACATTGTATTTAGTATTTACATTGTTTTATTCTAATTTTCTGTGACATTTAAGGTATGGGTATTATGAATATCATGTAGAGCTCTGCAAATGTGTTAGTCTTTCTTATGTCCTTATTGTTGTCTTGCCTCACTGAAATTCAGCACTATGTTTTACTTTCATTTAATATGTTATACACAAGTGAGTAGGAAAAATGTTTAAAGGTTTAAACACAAAATTCCATTAATGTCAAACAAAACACAATGTTCTCTATGTTCATTTATTATGCCTAATTTCATCTGTTGGTCATTTGAACCTTCGCCCTCTTTATTGTCCTATTTAAAAGTAGAGTTTTGTAGGCAAAGTAAATATTTTACATTACTTAAATAAGTCCAAAGGCTAGCCTCTGATGAAGTTCCATCTTCTGTTACAAAGTAAATCAGATATTCACAGTCTAAATATTGCTATTTTAGCTTTACTGTTAAAAAATTTTTTACCACCATATTATGTTTGCCAAGGCATTGGATTCATTTGTTGCTACTTCATGCGTATTTTAATTTTGCTTGACTGCTACATGCTAGTGTTCCTTAGTATATCCAGTTGCTGATGCTTATTATGTTCAGTCAGTACTTTATTTTCTTGCCTTTTGTGCATTGTGACAACTCAGTTGCTCTGAGGGTATTGGCACTAGGACAAATAAAGGGACCAAGGACCAGTGTAACAGCAATAAGAGGCAAATACCAAACATGCACATGTAAAATTATAAAATTTTATCTTGCACAAATGCCAAAAAAGTAATAAATATAATAATAAAACATTCTTAAGTAATTTTTTTTCCAAAATCGAGTGAACAATCAAGAAAAAAGAAAAATAACAATAACCATTCAATGTTTCTTTCAAAGCCTATATAGATAGGGCTGTGACAATATTAACACTAGAATCCCTGAAGCCTTGCAATCCCGGACCACCTTAAATTCCTTTGCACCTCTCCATTAGCGTCTTCTGTTTTGTAAATGTGTCGATCAGCACAAGCAGCCTGCTATCCCATCCCCCCACTGCCGCAGCTCAACTCAGGCAAAAAGTTCTTCAAGATTAAGTCTTGTTTATCTGGGTGTGAGGTGCGTGGAGTTGTATAGGGTAAATAATATGTCATTAATTTGGAACACATGCATTTCATGTGTGTTCCGTGTCTACAGTGACATGTATATGTAGGATGACAGGAAGTGCGAGGCAAGAAATGTTGAACACATAGCTAAAACAGAAACTTTTTTCATGTTATACTAATAACAAAATTTTGACATGGTGTATAATGTGTTAAGACTGAAGTCCAAATATAAAACACTTTTCACAAAAGGTACATGTATAACAAAACAAGTGCACTTTTATTCAAGGATATAACCAAAGAAAAAAAAATATGGTTAGGGTACGACGCTGACACGGTAAGAACTGCTGACTTCTAATCAAGTTGTTGCAGGTTCGATTCCATACGCTTCCTAGAATTACCATTTTGAGTAGTGAGTTGCTCTTATTGTTCCTATTATAGAATAAAAGCATACATTTCATTTGAGTCTGTAACAGCCAGTGTTACGTTTATGGTAGTTATAAAGGTTAGCAATTTTTTTTTTTTTTCTTCAGTTTCATTCTCAGTCACATTCACGATCCCCCGATCTGACACTGCTGTTTTCAAATAAAGATGTACTATAACAGAGGTGAACTCAGATGAGGGTGAGGGTCTACATCGGAGAAAGAGAACAGAAGCCCTCCCCGCAAGAAACGTCCATTCACACATAAGAACAATGCAGCTGCACCAGGAAAGATGGCACCGTTTGGATGCAGCAAGAGGTCAGGTGTCATCCGGCCAGTGAATCTGACACATGCATGTCTTTCTATGAAACAGCAGGGCATGCCGAACTCACCAAGGTATCATGAAAAGTTCTGTTTGTGATTATGTTTTGTGATTGTCTTTATATGAAAAACATTTATATGTTACTTATATAAAAGCCACACGAATGTTATGTGCCTATATTTATTTAGTTATCTTTCTACAGCATAAAGTCACAAGTAGACTACAGAGCTTCTTCTGTTAAATCCACATAGGCAAAAGTACATGTGCAATGCTACTTCAGTACGCAAATGACTTTAGCTGCAGGTGAAAGCTCCTGTCGCACTTTACGCAACTGTTGTTATAGTTCTGCCTTTATCCAGAAACCGTTTCATAAGCTTTATTACCTTAGTTGTGGAAAGTCTTTCTCCCGTGAGACAACTGGGATCTTTTCCTGAATAAGGAGTGGCATTGCACATGTACTTTGTCAGCATGCCTATGTCGATCAAACACAGGAAGCTCTGTGGTCTACTTGTGACTTTACGCTGTAGGAACCTTAACACTAGAATAACCAGAGCCAATGAAAAAACTCATAAATCCAGCCCACCTTAAATCCCTTTGCACCTCTCCGTCAGCCTCTTTTGTCTTCTAAATGTGTTGATAAGCCCAAGCAGCCTGCTATACCATCCCCCGACCCCCAACTGCCTCAGAACAGGCAAGAAGTTCTCCCAGTTCCTGCCTTGATTATTTATCTGGGAATGAGCTACCCAGAATTGTAAGTGTTTTGTGTCAACAACAATCTATGTAAACACATCGTTTTAGTAATAAATAATAAAATGCAGACATAAACTGTATAATGTGTGAAGGCTGTTGGCCAAATATCAAATAAACACTTTTACAAAAGGTGCAAGTACAATACGACATTTTCCATGGTGTAGCAGTAAGCTCTGTGCCTTATAATCCAGAGGTCGCGAGTTTGAAACCGGCTCCCCGGCTAATTTACTGTTTGGAGTAGTGAGCTGTTCTTATTGTTAATTAATTATACAATAAAAACATTCATTTGATTTGTGTCTGTAACAGCCTGTGTAAATTTATAGCACTTGTAAAAGTTAGCTTTTTTTTTTTTTCTTTTCACTTTTATTCTCTGTCATGATCACGATACAATACCCACACCCCACCACAGATCTGACGCGGTTACTTTTTATCTGAAACTGGGAATAACTGTAGATGTGAGTGGTGTTTTGAGACAATGGAACTGGAATTCTCTGATCTGGAGGGATAAAAGCTGACACACAAACGCTGATGAATCTGCCTTCTTTGTATGTCACCGTCATTTGATTTTTTTTTTTTTTTTATTCAATTTTATTGAGTGTTCTTGCTCACGCTGAATTAGTATGCATCTTATGGCCAATGATGACAAAGCCGCTCTGACAAAAAAAACAAGAGACATATGTATATATGATATCTGGAATAACTCATTTTATGAACTGTATAGTACATTTCGGAAAACATTGTGGCACTGATGCAACATTATTCATATTCATTCGCACGCTTTCTTGCGCTTGTAATCAGTGACCGCGTTTTTTTTTTCTTTTCGATCTTGCCAGTGTCCACTTTTGGGTGCATGGGGTGTTTCTTTTGTACTCCAGGACATCCAGAGGAAAGAATAGTACAAAGAGGTCAGTTCCGTGCTATAGGCAATCATCAGATTCAAATGTTAACAGTTCACACACAACCAAGGGCTGTCTTTTCAACGTTTACAACATGTGTACCTGTTGCAATGTACACCCTTATCTCTGTGCTGTGGTTACTGTTACACTGAAGGGGCTGGGGAAGCAATGGTCTTGGAACAGAAGCTTGTCGATGTTGCATCCTCTTTTGCTTTATCCATCGCCTTTTCTTGTAAGAAGTGATGGTGAAGCTCCTCTGCAATGTGTGAGCAAAGAACACTTTTCTCAGTGGCTCCCGTGCATGCCTTGCACACTACTTGTGCGTTGATCGCCGTCAAGTCAAGCTTGTTATAACACAAGCAACCGGCCACTTGCGTGCTTCTGCTCGCACTGAATAAGCTGACGCCTTCTGGTACACAATGTAAATGCAGCACATTTTCTCATAAGCTCTGGTAATTCTAGTGTTAAGTAAATATAGGTAAAAACATTCGATGTGGCTTTTATATTAGTAACCTATGAATGTTTTTCATATAAAGACCAACACAAAACATAATCGGAACTTTGCATGATACCTTGGCGAGCTCAGCATGCCCTGCTGCTTCGTCAAAGGACATGTCAGATCGGGGAGAGTATGAACATGACTGAAAGAATACAACTGAATTAAAAAAAAAAAATGGTAACGTTTACAAGTACCATAAATTTACACCAGTTGTTACAGACTCAAATCAAATGTATGTTTTTATTCTATAATAGTAACAATAAGAGCGGCTCACTATTTAAAATGGTAATTCTAGGAAGCACCCAGAAATTAACCCGCAATCTCTTGATTATGAATCAGTAGTTCTTACCTCTGCACCACCCAAGTGGTCGTGTCAGCGTTGTACCCTAACCGATTCTTTTTTTTCAGTTATATCCTTGAATAAAATAGCACTTGTTTTGTTATATGCATGTACCTTTTGTGAAAGTGTTTATTTGATATTTGGACTTCAGTCTTGACACATTAGTTTGTGTCAAAATGTTTTCATTAGTACTATAACATGAAAAAAGTGTTTTAGGTATGTGTTCAACATTTCTTGTCTCACATTTCCTATCCTCCTACATTTACGTAGATCATTGTAGACACGGAACACACATGAAATGCATGTGTTCCAAATAACGATCTATTATTTACTCTATTCAATTTCAGACATGTCACACACAAAGAGCCTTGAACTGGGAGAACTTTTTGCATGAGTTGAGCTGCAGCAGTGTTTGGGTGGGATAGCTTGCTGCTTGTGCTGATCGACACATTTACAAAACAAAAGACGCTAATGGAGAGGTGTGAAGGAATTTATGGTGACCTGGGATTAAGAGTTTTTTTTTGTAGGCTTCAGGGATTCTAGTGTTAAGCAACACCTAATAAAGGATCATTCTTCACTTTCTCTCTGTTTCTATATATACACTGCAATTTTGGCATAATTTTTTACCCGGTTTGCAGTTGCCAACCTTGTAAGTCAGCATGAATTTTAGCTCCCTCTGCCATCGTTCCACAGTGACGTTGGGCCATCATACGATTGGATAGTCCGCTGTATTGTAATGTGAGCTGTCTCACGAGCCAATTTTGTGATGTTACTGTAATCTGTTCCTCGGAGAGTCGCAGTCAAGAGCGGCTGATGGAACGGTCCTTACAGATGACCCTGCAGTTGTGTCCCACTGGGCTGCCTACTTTGAGTAGCTTTTTAAAGCTGATCTTACAGGCTAGGATGTTGGATATCTCTGGGTCCACGGTTCTTGAGGTTGATCCTCCAATTAGCTGTGAACCACCCAAACTGATTGCACAGGTGGTAAACCAGCAGAGGGTACAGAAGGCTGCAGGGATCTGTGGTATCCGGGGTGAACTTCTCCAGGCTGATGGTAAGGCTATCTTTTCTTGCATTTGGGAGACTGGCATCATCATCCCAACTGATTAGAATAGGGGACTTGGGACAACTACAGGGGGATAACATTGCTCTCTGTGTCTGATAAGGCCCTTGCTAGGGTCCATGATCACTTGCTCACCTACCAGCGACCAGAGGAGTCTGGTTTTACACCTAAGAAGTCTACCATCGACTGCATCCTGGCACTGAGGTTTCTCATGGAGCGCAAACATGAATTTCGACAGTGTTTCTTTGTAGTTCTTGTCAATTTTCATAAAGCTTTCAATTCAGTTGATTGAACTCCCCTGTGGGACATCCTGAGACTTCCCAGGATCGGAACCCGTAAAGGTTGCCAGATGTCATGGCCAGCCTGTACACTGGTGCTGTTTATGCTGTGCAGAGTGGAGGCAGAACCTCTGTGTTTTTCCCAATTGATTCTGGGGTTTGTCCAGGGTGTGTTCTTGCTTCTGCTCTGTTCAGTGCTTACATGGACTGGGTGTTGGCAACGTCATGGGGTCCAGCGGGTGTGGGGCATCTGTTAGCAAAGAAAGATTAACTGATCTCAACTTTGCTGATGTTTCTGTGATATTTGCAGAGTCAATGGAGGCTCTGATCGGGGTTCTCAACAGAATGAGCAAGGAGTCTGAACGTCTGGGCTTGCGAGTGCCTTGGATAAAAACAAAGGTCCAGGCACCTCTTAGGCACAACCATCAGCAGTGTCTGCGGAGAGAGTGTTGACCTTGTCGAGAGGTTTACTTACCTCGGCACTAACATTCATGTCTCTGGTAACTCTTCCTATGAAGTAAGTAGATTGGTTGGTAAACCTTTTGGGCGGGGGGAGGGTGATAAGTTTGCTGGAAAGGGGTGTGTGGCGCTCCCAATATCTACACAAAATGACGAAGGTCTAAGTCTTTACAGTCCTGATGCTTCCTGTCTTGCTATATGGTTGTGAGACATGGGTGCATCTAATTACCTGAGACGAAGACTGGACTCCTTTGGTACTGTGTCTCTTTGGAGAATCCTTGGGTACCACTGGTTTGACTTGGTGTTGAATGAGCAGTTGCTCATGGAGTTCCGAATGTGGCACATTACCCGCATTGTGAGGGAGCTTCAGTTACAGCACTATGACCATGTGGCGCGATTCCCAGAGGGTGATCCAGCTTGCAGGATCCTCATTGTTGAGGACACAAGTGGCTGAACCAGGCCAAGGGGACGCC
The DNA here is from genome assembly GCF_900747795.2 of Erpetoichthys calabaricus. Taxonomy (NCBI): domain Eukaryota; kingdom Metazoa; phylum Chordata; class Cladistia; order Polypteriformes; family Polypteridae; genus Erpetoichthys; species Erpetoichthys calabaricus. The sequence continues at coordinate 58,144,066 of NC_041410.2, read as the reverse complement.
CATTTAACACTAGGCTGCTGCAGATGGAGGGTAATTTCCGGAGGGTGGGACAGGGCCGCGCGTCTGCCTTCAGTGGTGGGAGTGGCAACATGCTGTTCCAGTGCATACTCCCTAACCTGATTTGACTTTGCTATAAAATCTCATTATACATCAATGATATAGTATATTGTACATTGGGCATAGCCGTTGTAATGCTCGTTTTCATATTTTTGATGTCAAAAATCTAAATATCTTGTAGCAACACATGTACAGCTAAATACTAATGACAAAAGCATTTTAGGAAGTCATTACTGGAAGAACCTGAAATAAATTCGCACGCAGCAGTTAATTACATTGATTATGTACCTCTAATTCTTGCTGTAGGAAAGACCGACTGTATTGTCTGTGCCTCAGCCATCCACATGTCCAGTTGCACCTTTCTCTTTTCTTTGTACTTACAAAGTTCAGTACAGCGAGAGTTGACCCTTTGTTGACATTTTCAGAAGTCCATTGTGATCATGCTTTTTTAAATGGTTTAAACTCTCCATCAGGGTTATGTATACATATAGCCTGAGCATCCACGTCATGGCATGCCAATCGGACCAAATATGTTTGTGCAATTTGAGCACATACATGACTGGTCACCCTACCATTCAGTGAGAATAGTCATTTGACCATGATTTATAAAAATGTCAGTGTTCGCCTGACTGATCACTGAAGATCTTGCCTCAGCTTACTACTGAACATGACCCCTTCTGACTGACCTTGGTGACTTATGCCAAGTATGCACTGCACAATTCTGGCATGATTTTAAGCCTGATTTGCAGTAACCAACATTTATTATTTTATTTGAGTCTGTCTATATTTCAGCTTCATCATTTTCTGTCAGTATGAGGGTGGTTGTAATGTCCGATCTCATCTTACATTTGGAAGAACTTCTGTCGTGTCAGAAATTTCATTTGGCTATCTTGTAGCAGGAGTCCCTTGAGTTGATTTTCAGATGTCACTATCAAATTTCCAGAAATTCATTGTGTACCAACAAAAGTACATTGTACGTTGGGTTTTGCAGTTGGCATGCTCATTTTTTTGTTTTTTGATTCCCTGTAAAATTGATGGAGTGTATTGTCCGTGCCTTAACTGTCTGCGTGTCCAGTCATGCTTTTTTGTTCAGTGATTGTGTAGTGTATACTAAATAAGAAACATTTTGTGCCAAATTTTTTTTTTCATTGCCTGTGCATCTAATAAGGTCTTAATAAGGTGCAAACTGGCTGTTAAAAGTTTTACTGTGTATTTTTCATCTTCATCCTTTTCACTTTGTCTTTTCTTTTTTTGGGCCACTGCCATTAAATTGAGCTCACATCTAAGGAAAAAAAAATGTAGATTTTCAAAGAACACTTGAATGGAAGTCAGTGTTGCCTAAAACATACGCATAATGTTAACATCTTTTCAAGCTGACAAGTTCAAACACGAGAAATAATAATCTGCCAATATGTTAGTAGAAGCACTTTACACATTAAATTGCGCACAGTGTTACTAATATTTTGAACTTTAGAAGGATCCACACAATTGTGGTTTAGAGCTTATCTCCATGCCCAGTGATGTGTAACCAACACAACCTACCTTCTCACCAAGAGTGCAGTAAGAGCCACTGTCCCTGTAATAACTAAATGTCCACAATTAAAGCTTCTCCAAATCTGAGGATGGGTTGAGAGATGACCAGTTGAAGCTTCGCAGTCCTGTCTTACTAAACGAGAGTTATTATAGACACTCTCCAGAAGACTTCGCACTGACAAATAGCTGGTGTCTAGCTATGGTGTATCTCTCACTTTGTGTTTTTGTTCAGCTGTTAGCTACCTCTGTCCTGAAGTTTTGTCCCAAGTCATCTCCTTAAAGGATATTCACACACATTCTACCATTTTAGTGTTTGTTAGTAGTCCCATGCCTTTTGTCACATTTCACGGCTACATAAATCTTACCTACGTACATATGTATGATGGCTTGCTCCATATTTGCCAGCAGCCTTTAAGCCACTGCTTGACTTTACCCAGTTAAAGCGTTCTTTGTGAATTATGTAAATGTTCAAATGCCTCAAGCGCCCTTCACATGAGACAATAACATTCTAAGTGAGAATTTCCTGTTCTGTTTCTAGACCTCCAGCCTATGCACAAATAAAACATTTCAGTATAAGGTCTACCTTCTGTTTGTTCTTTATATTTTAAAAAAATGGCTGAACTTGGTGCAGTTTGAACAAACCAGTTAATTAGCCTGCACTCTTTTCTCAGATTTTTTTTCTCCTTTATTTTTCTTAGAATTTTTCAAATCAAGGACTATATGCTGGTCAGTGTTGGTGAACAAAACTTTTAGAAACAATGTAATTACATTGCTTATTACTTACAAAAAAACAAATAGGATATATAACATTTTGTTATAAAATGTAATGTGTTGCAAACATTGTGATATTTTCTTGTTTTGTGTGAAAAAATGCACATTTCACAGTCCAGACAATTCAAAAGGGAACACAACTTAACCATCAATCACCACCATCCAAGCTAATGTATAAATGCCATCACAAAATACTGTGGGGGCAAAGCCACTCACATTCAATTATGAAATTGTGTAAAATTTTTGAAATGCATCACATGCAGGACCAAGAACGATGAAGCAGACAAAAACAGACATTGCCGGAACTTATTTGTTTGAGGCACTTATTACCTAGATATGAACCTGTATTTTTAAAACAGCCCCCAAAGATGCCCAATACGTATGAACACTGGCCACTGTGTCGCATGATCACATTGTTTTAACATATGTACTGTATATCAAATAGTTGGATTAAAGCTAAACTGATGCTTTCTAGATGTTTCTGGATTGCACACAGCACACTCCTTTCACTTTGGCGGTGTGACTGAACCCTGCAGAGGTCTGTACCAGCCACTATGTCTTGCCTTGTACCTAATGCTGCTTTGATAATTGCTAGCTTCCAGTGACCATAAACTGAACAGATTAAATTTACAGCTCAGTACATGCAGGATACTCACCCTTGAGCATGGGAAAGGTGCTATATAAATAAAATGTATTACTATACACACACACTGGTGTTTTACATTGGAATTAACGGGGCACAAGGAAAGCCAGAAAACAAAAGCCTTAGTTGTCAAGTTTTGATCTGTGTCTTAGGATTATACACACATTGTAAAATAGTATACACACATGTCACTTCTGAACAACAAAAACACCAATATTATGAGATTCAGCCATTTTAAAAGCAAATCAGCTGTGTGCTCTAAATAAAGCACTTGTAGTCTCACACAGTGGCCTTTCTTAATGGTGTGGTTTCCTCTTGAAAGATAAAATCACAGTAAACGTATTGTGCCCTGTGGTTGGTTTTATTTTGGTTTACTTTATCTTTATTTATGAGACAACTTAATCGAAAAATAAAACGTATCCTTACCTTGAGAAAAATAGTATCAGGAATATGCAGTAACATAGTTATTCCCAAATCAATTTTGTTGTCGCATATATGCATCTGAAACATGGAAGGCTTGTTTTCTTTTATCAAAACTCAGAGGACGTATTTGTTTAAAGTTTTAAGGCTTTTATTTTCCAGTAGTGCTTCGGGCTCCATTTGTTCTATTTTAAAACACCAGTATTGACAAGATGTTTTTTTAAAAATATAGATAAAATTCAGGACTTTGGACCACAATTTCTTCTGGCAAGTGCATTTATGCAATATAATTTAGTGAGCAAGTAAACTGCAAGCTTTACCTTTAGCAGTATTGGCTCCCAAAGCTTTGACTGACTTTACCACCATATATTAAACCCTTTCTTGCTTCCCCAGTGACTTCTTGGAATCCTTCTGCATCCTTCTTTCTCAAATAAGGTGTTCAGTGGATGCAGATATTGTTGTGTTGACATAATACAGAACAAGCGGTGGCAGAGATCCTCCATCCCGTTTATAAGGCCATTCATTTACACAGAAGAGATGTGCAGAGTTACAGGTCATTGAGCAGACAGACTTGAATTACAAAACTTCAGAATTCTTTATGAATTACGTTCTCAACACATTCTTCTTTTTCCTCTGCACTGACAGTTGTACCTAATATGGTTCTACCCACCCCCCTTTTACAGGTGTTGACCTTCAATATATAGTATATTCATATCAATCATATGCCATTTGTTAGTCTGTCCGTTCATTAATCGTGCAAAAGTGGCTCAACTGATTTTCTCTAAATTTTCAATGTGTCTTATCATTGGTTCAACTTAAAATGTAGGCTACAGTAAATGTTATATCTGAAAGAGGGATTATAAATGGGGGGAAGAGAGGGGTGGCAACTTGAAAACCAGCACTGATTCAAGCACTAAAATTACCATCGGGCAACAGGAGTGCGCTTGACCCCAGGTGAGAGTATCATCATCATCATCAGCACGGACAAAGGGGTTTTTTGTTTTTTTTAACCGCCCAAAGCAGAATCTCCTCTATGATGCGTTAAGGCACATAGTGTTTTTCCACAATTAATATGGATAACAATTTCATTGTCTCATAGGATTACAGCCTTTGTGTTAGACTTTGTGTGTTTGTCACATTGTGAGTTGTGTTTAGCTTTGTTGAATTTCCAACAGACTGTTTTCCTCCCATTTATGTTTTCCATATTCTATACCAAGGAATCGAATAAGGAAGTTATTCTTCCCCAAATTTTCCCTGTAAATGGTCAGTGCTTTTTTTATTACCAATTAAACAGAATAGTGATGCATGTTCCATTAGGATGTCTTGTGACTCATTCAGAAACCGTTTTTCAACAACATCAGTTCCCTAAAGCTGAGGTTTTTGTATACAGGTATATTACTTTGGTGTTTTTTAACATATTAAAATAGATCTCTGCTAACTGTGTTTCATTAAACAAAAGAAACCATGAACACAACATAATATTAAATATGAATGACGGTGAGAGTAACCAGATGACTCACAGTTCTAGAACTTTTCCATGGCATCAGATACATCTTCTGACTGTCGAGTACCTAAAAAGAGAGCGAACATCTACCAGACTTTTCTCTAATCTGACAAAAAATTAAACACAGTGCAGATATCACATCTTTATGTTGAGGATGCTTCTTCTCGCCGTGCCTGACCAGTATTCTTAAAGATTTGACTTCTTAATCAGCTATCAGTAGGAGACCTACAATAATAAGCCTGAGCTTTGGATTTGGGATATGAATGAAGGTGGCCCTGAAACTGACAATGCCACCAGTGATACAATAAGGGTTGAAAAAAATATCAGTTTGGTATCTTCTTGTGGGTCAGATAAATTAATTTTATTTATTGAAGCAGACAAACCTTCACACCTTTTGTTGGTCACGTTAAACCTTTTAATTAAAGAGTGGACAGTGCCAGTCAACACCTCACCATGTAGTTCCTGCCTTAAGAGCCTTCAAGAGAGGGTCATTCACATCAACTATACTGGCAAAATAATTATGGCATCTGGCTAGTTGAGTACTCACCAAATAATCATAATTTATGTGTATCAAGTTTTTATTTTCTTCCCTCATGCTGACAGTTCAGGATGTGTTGCAGACAGCCAAGTGCCATGTCCTCTACACACTGTCCTCAAGTTACAGAATAATAGATTCTTGAGTACCTGTACCAGATCCCTGGCGACCTTAAAACACTTGGTATCCAAACTTTACAGTATAACAACTACACTCAGGCTTGGAGGACAACACGTTAGCTTGAGGACAGTTCAGACTCAACCATGGCAAGTTCTACTTGCTTTACTACACACATTAGCTGATTCTGGGTTAATACATTTTAAAAGTATATGTTTCATTATGGAAAAAAATCCTTATTGTCACAACGTAATCATCATTGTACATCATCCTCCATGAATTCAGCTGCAAATATTTCCTTCAGTCAATTATCCAGAAAATCCTGCTACATCTCCAATACATGATGAAACCACAGAAAATTCTGCCCCTCGGAAAAAGGTTAAATAGTTAATCTGGTGATAATTTTGCCATTTGCAGGGAGAAATGCTTTTTAATTTACAGAAAAGTTGTTCTGCACAAAGGAAAGGTCAGACAGGCATGTTTGACATTTTACGTAGCCCCGTTACAACAGTCTTCATTGGACCTTATTAGCCCTTTTTTTAGCCTTCCCTGAATAACGGCAAGACATGTCCATTAAAAAATAATTCTGTAAAATACTCTGTAGAATGTAATATATTACATTAACTTCTACTCTGAGCTGTGGGTAAACGTTAACATTATATAAAGTTATTGTATGTTTTTACCTGCATTATTATCAATCTTTAATTTAATATTATTTTTTGTATCAGTAAGGTGCTGCTGGAGTATGTGAATTTCCCCTTGGGATTAATAAAGTATCTATCTATCTATCTATAAGAAGTACAATCTACTGCTCTTATTATTGTGCAATAGCAAAATTAAAAATCTGTTTTTTTTTTACTGCTGAAAAATACTGAGCAGCTGTTGCCTGTCTGAAGTTTAATTATACTCGGGGGCTTCGCCCACTGATCGCTTCGCTTGCCAACCCCCGTGCCTGCGCTACGCACTAGTCTCTTTGTAGTTCTGTCACTCGCTTATGGGGATGCGGTTGTACAATTTAAACAGACTTGAAAAAATCTTCCAAAAAGTCTCATCTAATAACCACTGAGTGGTGGTCAATCTATTTTTACCCAATACTCCTCACTTTACACCAAACATTCTTTACTCACTCCCTGGCCTCTCTTCCTCAGGACAGCTGAGCCCTTGCCAAATGCTCACCTCCAGACTTAAAATGCAATGGCTATGTGGCCTGGGGAGGTTTCTTTTCTTTTTTTCACCAACCACATGTCATATAGAAACCATGGTGGCATATGCCTAGAGCTTCCTCCAACATCTAGCTTCCTCCCCAGCTTAAGGGACCTGTGCAGTTTAATACAGGTACAATTATAGGATAATTTGACGCTCCCTGCTTCCCTCTACTGGAGTGAACCTTATACCAGAGCTGTCTTTCCTCCTCTGAATTGCACATTACAAAAAGTAGTTCACACTGTACAAGGCAAAAGCTACATGTTTAGGTTTACAAAATAAAAAAATCATTGCCGCAGAACTCGTAAAAATAAAAGCATTTTAAAAAAACGGCATTCAGACCAATAAGGCTCATCAACTCCACACTTCTACCCCAGTGAGACTGAGGGTCTTCAAGATCATAGTTTACCTTGCTCTTTGTATGAAGGAGTATATACTGACATTTGTACAAAAAATACCCAAAATGAGTGCACCCATGTCCACATCTTCCTTCTTCCCAATTGTCACTTGTGCTTAACTAGTAAACTTTATAGTTTAAGAATCAAAAGGTAGCATAGCACCAGACATCGTCTAGCACTATTAGATGAATAGGATGAAAACTGCAGCCTATTGCAAATTAGGTGCCTAATTTATGAGACTTTGTGTAGATTTAAGTGTCAAAATATGTGTACATCAAAAATAAAATCTAAATTTTAGGACCTACAAAATTTACTTTCTTAAATCCCAATCCTCTTGAGAATGTGTATACAGTATGTGAATGTGCCTCAAACCCCTCCTGGTTGCCACCCTGAAACAACTTTATCTGAAGCATAATAATGAAGCCCATGCATGTATAATGAGCAGATTTACCTGTAAATTAACAAGAGAAGAGAGGTGGAAAGTAAAAATGCAGAGAACTTTTATTTGTTGGTCTAAGCGCGAGTGTCACTAACTTGCACATGTATGTTGCGTGGCATCATGTTACTGCTGCCATGAATGTGGTGAACTCTACCAACAGCACCATGCCTGAAATCAGACAATAACAAGGGGGCTCCGCCCCCTGCTCGCTTCACTCGCCTACCCCCGGCGTTTTGAACCCGTGCCCACTGGGCAGCCACGTGTGAGGATGACGCACGTTTAATACGGAGCGCTCGCCCGTGTCACTCTGGGGCTCTCCACTGTTAATATGGAGCCTCGTCCGTACGATTATGCAGCGCATAGTGGAGTACTGCAGACCCCATAGTGTTTCCCGTTTCAGTTTGTGTTTCGGTCATGCAAGCTCTTGTTTTTCAAGCTTTTGAATTCCAGTCTCATTATCTGTAACCGGGCGGCACGGTGGCGCAGTGGTAGCGCTGCTGCCTCACAGTTAGGAGACCCGGGTTCGCTTCCCGGGTCCACCCTGCGTGGAGTTTGCATGTTCTCCCCGTGTCTGCGTGGGTTTCCTCCGGGTGCTCCGGTTTCCTCCCACAGTCCAAAGACATGCAGGTTAGGTGGATTGGCGATTCTAAATTGGCCCTAGTGTGTGCTTGGTGTGTGGGTGTGTTTGTGTGTGTCCTGCGGTGGGTTCGCACCCTGCCCGGGATTGTTTCCTGCCTTGTGCCCTGTGTTGGCTGGGATTGGCTCCAGCAGACCCCCGTGACCCTGTGTTCGGATTCAGCGGGTTAGAAATGGATGGATGGATGGATTATCTGTAACCTGCTGTCCATGTGTTTGGCCAACTTGTTTAACCTGTTTATGATGTTTTACTTTGCTTTCTACTGGAGGCAGTCTAACTTGACCCTTTTGACAACAACGTGTAAATTCATTACTTGTATTGCCAGTTGTTTCTTCAGGGAAGTTAAGTGAATGACAATGATTGCAAATGACATTCATTAATCCCAATGAATTTTCATGAATAGTGGACTCATTATTGAACGCGTTGTCAGACAACTGGCGGAATTGTTTAGCAGGTGTTTGTCGTTCATGTCTTTGACGTTTATCTTTTGCTTGTGCCGTTTGAGAGGCGCGTTGTTGTATGTCCAGTATTTGGGATGTGTTGTTTTGGAGTTGTAAGCGCTTTGCTTGTGTTGTGTGAGAAGCCCGTTGTAGTCGCCGGCGTTCATTGTTTTTATTGAGCCTGTCCCGTTTTTGTATCTTGGTCAGTCGAGCTCTCTCTTTTTGGAGCCTTGCCTGCTTGTTTTCCGGCATTTCAGACGCGCGTTGTAGATGTCTGCGTTCATTTATTTTGTCCCGTCGCTCCCGTTTTTGTATCTCTGTGATTCGAGCTCTTTCCTTTTGAACCCGTGCCTGCTTGGCCTCAGCACTTTGAGACGCGCGCTGCATGCGTCTACGTTCATTGTGTCTGTCCATCTGGGCTCGTTTCTGTAACTGTGTTAGTTGAGCTTTGCGTTTTTGGAGCCGAGACATTTTTTCTTCCGCGGTTTCAGAAGCGCGTTGTAGGCGCCGACGTGTATTGTTTTATTTCATGCGGGTTCGTGTTTGTGGTCCCGTTACTCGAGCCGTATCGTTTTGTACCCGTGATCGTGAATTCATGACTTGTTTGACACTGTTAATATGGAGCCTTTTCTGTGGTTGAACGGTTAATAGTGCATCACTGTAATGAGATTCACCTATGCTGTATAGTTTGAACGTGTTCAGATGACGTATGTTTAATATGGACTGTTCGTTTCTTCGTATTATTACCCATCAGGTGTCGCGCCTGTATATGTATTGTAGTCCGGTCTGTTGTTGTTTATGTATGACGTCTTTTGTCGGCGTGCGTTTTTTTAGAAGTGCGTGGAATGTGCTATCTCGGGCTCGATGGGTGACCGTGTGTGGAGTCCGTAGTCTGTCCCGTTTCACTTTGGGGCGTGTGTCTGACTCCTCTTTTTTGTGTGATATGGGCGCGTTGCCTCATTTCTTATTTCTGTTAGTGGAGGGGTGCTTTGTGTCTCATTTCTTATTTATGTTAGTGTGTGAAATCCGTAGTCTGTCCCGTCTTGTGTGCTATGGGCTTTGTGTGGCGCTTGTGTCTGACTCCTTGTTTTTGTCTGCTAGGGGTGCGTTGCCTCATTTTTTATTTCTGTTAGTGGAGGGGGGCTTTGTGTGTCGTGGGTCTGAATCCTCCTTGTTGTGTACATCCAGTTTCGTGTGCTATGTCCGTAGTCTGTCCCGTTTCGTGTGCAATGGGCTTTGTGTGGCGCTCGCGTCTGACTCCTTTGTTTTTGGTGTGCTAGGGGTGCGTTGCCTCATTTTTTATTTCTGTTAGTGGAGGGGGGCTTTGTGTGTCGTGGGTCTGAATCCTCTTTTTTGTGTGTGTCCCGTTTCGTGTGCTATGGGCTTCGTGTAGCGTTGTGTGCCATGGGTTTGTGTGGCGCCTGCGTCTGACTCCTTTTTTTTGTGTGCTATGGGCGCGGCGCCTCATTTCTTATTTTCCGTTGCTTGGAGGGGGGCTTTGTGTGGCGCCTGCGCACTACATCTTTTGCGTCCACGGCCCATGTCCCTGCGTCCATATCCGGTTTACCATTCTCGTTTAGTAATATGGATATTTAATAGGAACAACTTTGAGGTTGTGGCGAAGAAGTGGAGCACATATCATCGACAGAGTGTGATTGCAATGGAGGGGACGAAAAAAAAAGCATATCTCCGCTGTTTGATTTCCATCTGAGAATGGCATCTGGAATCGGAGATGCCTTGTTATGCAGCGTTATGAGCTTACAGTACAGATGTGGCAGATGAGCGAGCTGCAGAGGAATCCGGTCAAACTGACTCCTGATACCACAAAGAACTTATCCAGCCTACGTTCTCTTGACTTGTACTAGAAGGTGGTTGTTTAGGTTAATAAGCGACTCTAACTTACTCCTCCATGATTTAATTGTGATTGTGTGCAAGTGTTCCTACAATGGACACACGTCTGATATTTCCTTCTCTGCTAGATGCCAGCAACCCTTTTTAGAGTAAACAAGTTTTCAGGTGGATGGATATAGTAACCTCAGAAAAATGTGTTAAGATCGATGTTCAGGGTTGTATATGTGTGACATACTAAAAGGATTTTGTGGATTTAATTCTAGTGATGTGTGAGGATGGGCACTGCTAACAGTTGTCTTGTTTTTGTTTTTTTTTGGCAATATTTATTTATGCCATTTATGTTTTTGGATCCTGGGTTTTTACTTACTTCATGTTGACCAGTGACAAAACACCTTCTGAGAGTTTGCAAGCAACATCTATTCTGAGTCCTTCTTGTGGCACTTGCATCGTACTAAGCACTTCTACAGACTCCTCTAATTTAATTCCTTCAAAAACTTGTGGCTCAGGCTGCCAAACTTTCACTTCACTGATACTTCACAAATGGTCCTTCTAAGCCCCAAGCTCCTCCCGAGTTTTTGTAGATAGCATCTTTTAACAATTTGTAAACTGACATCAAGACCGTGTTCTTCAAAAATTATCAAAAGAAATGTGGCGTGTGTTGTGTTTCATATTTATCTTCTTCTCAGCTGGACCTTAAGTGTGATTATAATCCTACTTTATTCAAGCTCTCCCAAATTATTGATAAAAAATGTGTAGCCGCCAGCTAAACTTTAAGTCCTTATGCTTTCAGTGAATTCTTTTAGTTTTTCCTGTGACTTAATTCTGCCGCCTGACAGCTCTGGGCTCCTGGACTGAAACACGTTGGCTCAGATATTGCATGTTCTCTGCTGACTGTGTCGATTTGCACTGGATAATCCAGTTTCTGCTTTTCACATGCAAAAAGTGTGAGGTTAAATGGGGATAGTGAAAAATATTGGCCCAGTATGAGTGAGTGTAGATATCCTGCAGTAGACTGGTGGTCTGTTGCGGGTCGGTTCCTGCCTTGCACCAGTTCTGCTGAGATGGCCACTGGTTTACTGCAACCCAGAGCTAAACACTCAGGTGCAAAAATAAATGGGTGAGTACATTCAGGAATTGTAACATTAGATTAGTCTGTGGGTTGTCCTTTTGCATTTGTGGTAGAATGTTATTATTGTCACCAGCCAGACTGAGACTCCCACTATTCAGAAGATGAACATTCAAAAAAGTTTTTGCATGTTGGCCAAACACCAAACCAGCACACAATTGATGCAGCTGAAGTGAGATCTAATCGTAATCATTCACTGGAAGTGGGAGGAGATGTTATGCCAAGACATTTCTAAAATTCATGGCCTACTAGCTGTATGGGCCTCCTTTCTGAAATCTCCAAAACTCAACCAATACACTGTAATTTCACTTTTAATTAAAATGTGCACTTATTAATATTTCCAGTTTCAACAGTATTTTGTAGCAAAGCCTTCACCAATTCAGATTGGTGCCATAGTACACTGTTGAAGATACAATCGTATCATATAAAATGTAGTTGTATACATCTTAACTACTGTAGTACATAAGCGTGGGAAAATGTTTTATGGCTCAAATGATACACAGGAAATATTAGTTTGATTGCCAAACCACCTGTAAAACTGTTGTACGCTTTTTTGTTTCAGATAATACACACTACAGAACAAACGATATATTCAGTGGTGTTAATAAATGAAAATACACGTGCAAAATTGATCTTTCATGTAGTGTTCATATGCATAATGTGCTTATAACATATTGTTCTTTCATGTACAATATGTAGTTTATTTCTGTTATTATGCCATATTGCTTGCTTTTTCATTTTAATATACACTATCCACGTAATCTGTCAGAAACAGAATAAGTGATAAAATATTTGATATCTCTTGCCCTGTGTGTACCTCTAGCATGTTTCTTCTGTAACTTTGTGTGTCTGAACCTCTCTAGCCTGGCGCTCCCTCTTAGCGAGTGCATTCCCATAAATCCCACTTCTCAGACTCCGTCAGTTTGAAGCGCCTTGCTTGCCTCATGTCCACTTTTTGACTACCACCAATAGTAGACGAGCCCCCAGTACTCGCTGTGAAAACATTGTTTGTATTCTTGCAAATATTTCCCATCTTTGAAGGGGACTCTCAGCGTTCCTCCTACGTTTTGACTCCTGCATGTGTGCCTCCACACCTCTTTCTTGGCACTGCCTCTGTCAATCACATCACCAAAGCAAAACTGACCAGTCAGATTGATCAGACAGACAAGAAACACACACACACACACAGACAGTCAATATGCTGTACTTTTTATCATATAGTAGATTTCTTATTTCTGTTTTCATTAATGTGCTGTATCAGTCGGTAAGAAAGTATTTAATGGGATCTGCCAGGAGAAATGGTGAGAAAGTCCTTAGTTCCCAGACATTTCTAACTTGTGAAGCTCCTAGATAATTGTAATAAAAACAATATCTCTCTATTATAAAAGGAAATCCTGAGATTTTGATAAACATTTACAACGACGGCCACAGTCCAATCACATGTCATTCGTGTGAATGCTATTGTTAGACACATTTCCTGCGCTCTCAGCTCCAAGCGGGGATGGAAATAAAAGACAAAGAGTAGAAGACAAAGTAGAACGTCGTAAAGAGGTTCAAAAACGTTGGCGTGATACACATGCAGAGCAGGTTAGAGATTAGGAAAGTACTAAAATTCGAAAGTCTCAAAAAACTAATAGTAAAGATTGCATTAGCTCTAACAAATGGAAATTATTACTCAGTGAAATAACAGAGCAGCAAAAACAGATCGAATATATGGACATAGGTGATATGACACCTATATAGTATATAGGTGTATATAGATATTGTTTGGCTTTAAACTTTAAGTCGGAGACTTGTAGATCATCTAATTCGTGTTGCCATCAGGGAAAAGTGGTGTTTCTTCCCAATGAAGAGGCCTATCTGCTTTCAAAAATGGAAGTGTTAATCATTTATTTTCATTAATCAACAAAATGCAGTGAATGAACAAAAGAGAAATCTAAATCAAATCAATATTTGGTGTGACCACCCTTTGCCTTCATAACAGCATCAATTCTTCTAGGTACACTTGCACACAGTTTTTGAAGGAACTCGGCTGGTAGGTTGTTCCAAACATCTTCAAGAACTAACCACAGATCTTCTGTGGATGTAGGCTTCCCCACATCCTTCTGTCTCTTCATGTAATCCCAGACACACTCGATGATGTTGAGATCAGGGCCCTGTGGCGGCCATACCATCACTTCCAGGACTACTTGTTCTTCTTTACGCTGAAGATAGTTCTTAATGACTTTGGCGGTATTTTTGGGGTCGTTGTCCTGCTGCAGAATAAATTTGGGGCCAATCATACGCCCCCCTAATGGTATTGCATGATGGATAAGTATCTGCCTATATTTTCTCAGCATTGAGAACACCATTAATCCTGACCAAATCTCCAACTCCATTTGCAGAAATGCAGCCCCAAACGTTCAAGGAACCTCCACCATGCTTCACTGTTGCCTGCAGACACTCATTATTGTACCGCTCTCCAGCCCTTTGATGAACAAACTGCCTTCTGCTACAGCCAAATATTTCAAATTTTGACTCATCAGTCCAGAGCACCTGCTGCCATTTTTCTGCACCCCAGTTCCTATGTTTTTGTGCATACTTGAGTCGCTTGGCCTTGTTTCCACGTCGGAGGCTTTTTGGCTGCAACTCTTCCATGAAGACCACTTCTGGCCAGACTTCTCCGGACAGTAGATGGGTGTACCTGGGTCCCACTGGTTTCTGCCAGTTCTGAGCTGATTGCACTGCTGGACATCTTCCGATTTCGAAGGGTAATAAGCTTGATGTGTCTTTCATCTGCTGCACTAAGTTTCCTTGGCCGACCACTGCGTCTACGATCCTCAATGTTGCCCGTTTCTTTGTGCTTCTTCAAAAGAGCTTGAACAGCACATCTTAAAACCCCAGTCTGCTTTGAAATCTTGGTCTGGGAGAGACCTTGCTGATGCAGTATAACTACCTTGTGTCTTGTTGCTGTGCTCAATCTTGCCATGACATGAAACTGTCTTCCACAACCTCACCTTGGTAGCAGAGTTTGTCTGTTCCTCACCCAGTTTTAAGCCTCCTGCACAGCTGTTTCTGTTTCAGTTAATGACTGTGTTTCAACCTACGTGTGACATTGATGATCATTAGCACCTGTTTGGTATAATTGGTTGATCATACACCTGACTATAATCCTACAAAATCCCTGACTTTGTGCAAGTGTACCTATAAGAATTGTGGTAGTAACACCAAATATTGATTTGATTTAGATTTTTCTTTTGTTCGCTCACTTTGAATTTTGTAAATTGATAACAATAAACAATCATTATTTATATTTCTGAAAGCATTCTTTGTTTACAGCATTTTTTCACACCTGCGCCCTCATGGGGGTTGGCGAGCAAAGCAAGCAAGGGGCAGAGCCCCCTAGTTATCTTCAAGTTTAAAAAAGTGTTACTTTACCCTGACATGATGGAGCATCAGGGCGAGACGACAACCAGTGAAATGAGGGCACATCAGCTAACAGAGGGAGAGCGTGAGAGAACATTCTAACAACCTACAACAACAGTCTTCATCTTGATCTTCACGTGGGGAATCCCGGCTTAGCCTGATTTGGGCAGTGATGGATTTTTCTTTAGTAAGAGCTGAAAATAATAATATTGTTTTTGTTGTTGTTATTTTGTGACATTGTGGCAAAACAGTAAATAAAAACAAAATTTCCACAGTGCATTTTACAGAACTGAATCTGGTCCATCCATGGTGCTAATGCTCTCTGCTAGATACACCTGCCTTATGCTCAGTGCTGCCCTGATAGGCCCCGGCCCTCCATAACCCTGAACTGGATTAAGCAGAAATAGGTTTCAGAATGTTATGTTACATTATATGTAAATTATATATGTTACTTTTTTATGTTGAGGTCCTTGATGTTTCTAATAGCAATACTATGAAAATATATAAATTATTTTCTTCATTAATGTTCTTGATGCTTCAAATAGTAACAATATGAACTAATAATTAGTGTCCATAACTTAGAAAAAATTTGAAAACTTCTGCCACATTGTTTGGTCAGGAAGGCTACCCTGATAAAAGTTGCAGCAAAATGAAATACCTACTGTATGCAAGGCACGGAGAAAACAAATGAAAAGGACAACATACATCAGACATTTCCTGAAATGATGTAATAGAATTTTGGTACATTGACATTATTATTTTATATGAAAAAAATATATGGAAGAAAAACGCAGAAAGAACCTATAAAAGCACAGAAAATTATGTATAAGGGGACAAAATCTGTGTGTTTCTTAACAAGATGTGTATTGCTTGGGTTGGCATGTGATAGATAGATAGATAGATAGATAGATAGATAGATAGATAGATAGATAGATAGATAGATAGATAGATAGATAGATAGATAGATAGATAGATAGATAGATACTTTATTAATTAACATACTCCAGCAGCAGCATACTGATAAAAACGATATTAATTAAAGAGCAATAAAAACACAGTGCAAGTTAAAAAATGCAAGGTGAAGAGTGCGAGGCAGGTATAACAGTCAGTAACTCTGTATAATGTTAACGTTTACCCCCCCAGGTGGAATTGAAGAGTCGCATAGTTTGGGGGAGGAACGATCTCCTCAGTCTGTCAGTGGAGCAGGACATTGACAGCAGTCTGTCGCTGAAGCTGCTCCTCTGTCTGGAGATGACACTGTTTAGTGGATGCAGTGGATTCTCCATGATTGACAGGAGTCTGCTCAGCATCCGTTGCTCTGCCACGGATGTCAAACTGTCCAGCTCCATGCCTACAATAGAGCCTGCCTTCCTCACCAGTTTGTCCAGTCGTGAGGCGTCCCTCTTCTTTATTCTGCCTCCCCAGCACGCCACCACGTAGAAGAGGGCACTCGCCACAACCGTCTGATAGAACATCTGCAGCATCTTATTGCAGATGTTGAAAGACTCCAGCCTTCTAAGGAAGTATAGTCTGCTCTGTCCTCTCTTGCACAGAGCATCAGTATTGACAGTCCAGTCCAATTTATCATCCAGCTGCACTCCCAGGTATGTATAGGTCTGTACCCTCCGCACACAGTCACCTCTGATGATCACAGGGTCAATGAGGGGCCTGGTCCTCCTAAAATCCACCACCAGCTCCTTGGTTTTGCTGGTGTTCAGGTGTAGGTGGTTTGAGTCGCACCATTTAACAAAGTCATTGATTAGGTTCCTATACTCCTTCTCCTGCCCTCTCCTGATGCAGCCCACGATAGCAGTGTCATCAGCGAACTTTTTGCACGTGGCAGGACTCCGAGTTGTTTTGGAAGTCCGATGTATATAGGCTGAACAGGACCGGAGAAAGTACAGTCCCCAGCGGCGCTCCTGTGTTGTTGACCACAATATCAGACCTGCAGTTCCCGAGACGCACATATTGAGGTCTGTCTTTAAGAGAGTCCATGATCCATGCCACCAGGTATGAATCTACTCCCATCTCTGTCAGCTTGTCCCTAAAAGGAGCAGAGGTTGGATGGTGTTGAAGGCGCTAGAGAAGTCTAGAAACATAATTCTTACTACACCACTGCCTCTGTCCAAGTGGGAGAGGGACCGGTGTAGCATGTAGATGTTGGCATCTTCCACTCCCACCTTCTCCTGGTATGCAAACTGCAGAGGTTTGAGGGCGTGGCAGACCTGCGGCCTTAGGTGGTGAAGCAGCAGCCACACCATGGTCTTCATCACATGTAACGTCAGGGTGACAGGCCTGAAGTCATTCAGTTCACCAGGACGTAATACCTTTGGGACTGGGGTGATGCAAGATGTTTTCCAAAGCCTCGGGACTCTCCCCTGTTCCAGGCTCAGGTTGAAGATGCGCTGTAGAAGACTCCCCAGCTCCAATGCACAGGCCTTCAGCAGTTGTGCAATACTCCATCTGGACCCACTGCTTTGCTGCCCCGAAGTCTCCTCAGCTCTCTGCGTACCTGGGTTGCTGTAATTGTGGGTGGGGGGAAACTCTCTCCTATGCTGGTATCAGTAGAAGGATGGGTGGAGGGTGCAGTACTCCGAGGTGAGGTGGGTTAGGGTGGTCAAACCTATTAAAGAAGTTGTTCATCTGGTTTGCTTTCTCCCTGTCTCTCTCGATGGAGGCACCCCACTTCGAGCTGCAGCCAGTGATGATCTTCATCCCATCCCATACTTCCTTCATGCTGTTATTCTGCATCTTTTGCTCCAGCTTTCTCCTGTACTGCTTCTTCGCCGCCCTGAGCTGGACTCGGAGTTCCTTCTGCACGTGCTTGAGCTCATGCTGATCACCACCTTTAAAAGCCCTTTTCTTCTGGTTCAAAGGCCCTTGATGTCACTTGTAATCCATGGCTTGTTGTTAGCATAGCAGTGTACTGTTCTTACTGGAACTACAATGTCCATACAGAAGTTGATGTAGTTAGTAGTGCAGTCAACAACCTCCTCAATGTTCTCACTATGTGACTCCGGCAGGATATCCCAGTCCGTAGTTCCAAAGCAGTCTCTCAGAGCCTGCTCTGCCTCAGGGGACCACTTCCTGAATGAGCGTGTGGTTGTAGGTAGCTCCCTCACTCTTGGTTTGTAGTGAGGCTGAAGCAGAACCAGGTTATGATCTGCTTTCCCAAGCGCAGGCAGCGGGGTGGTGCTGTATGTGTCCTTAACGTTTGCAATAATCCTATTTCCCCGGGTGTTACAATTCACATACTGGGAGAAAGCAGGTAATGTTTTGTCCAGCGTCTCCAGCGATTAGCACAAGCGTCTCTGGGTGCTGCGTTTGCAGTTTAGCAACAGCAGAATGGATGATGTCACCCGCTATCTCCATGTCTGCCCGAGGAGGAATGTAAACAATAACAGCAACGACGTGTCCAAACTCTCTGGGCAGGTAATAGGGACACAGACTTACAGCCAACAGTTCAGTGTCCCTGCAGCAAGTGGAGATTTTGACGTTTACATGTCCAGGGTTGCACCACCTTGTATTTACATAGAGAGCGAGTCCTCCTCCTTTCCGCTTCCCACAGGTATTTGTGTCTCTGTCCGCTGTATCTGTGGTAAACCCGGGTAGCTCCATGTTAGCATCTGGGATGCTAGTTGTTAGCCACGTTTCACTAAAACACAACAAACTGCATTCTCTGTAGTTCCTGACATTTTTCACCAGCACAGCCAGTTCATCGATCCTATTTGGTAGTGAGTTCACATTTCCCAGGATCACACAAGGCACCAAAGGCTTGTATCACCACTTCCTCGCTAGCCGCATAGCCTTTAGCTTAGCACCGGCTCTGCTGCCATGATACGACCTTCTTACCTCGTCAAGTAAATAGAGAACCACACCGGCACGAGCATTTGTTCTTAGTGCTAGAAGTTGACTACCTGAATAGACAAGTCTCAGCATGTAAAAATCCATGTCCAAGTAGTAAAAAGTAGTAAATA
The DNA here is from genome assembly GCF_900747795.2 of Erpetoichthys calabaricus. Classification (NCBI taxonomy): domain Eukaryota; kingdom Metazoa; phylum Chordata; class Cladistia; order Polypteriformes; family Polypteridae; genus Erpetoichthys; species Erpetoichthys calabaricus. The sequence goes on along the minus strand of NC_041410.2, from coordinate 58,125,010 downwards.
GTGTCCAGGGAACGAGTCCACATAAAAGAAAGTGGTAGTTGTGATCAGAGATATAGAGAAAAAGGTTGAAAGATAAAGAAGATAAAGTCCTACACGGAGCTGCTGGAAAGGCTGCCACTCACAGCGGTGCTTAAGAGAATATAATATGCTAGACTTCACAAATATTTTAATAATAATGTACAGTGTATCAATTTCTTCATTCCTGACTCTAGAATGTATTCCAGTAATACTGTTATAATTCAAATCAATACAATTTTATTATATTTTACATTTAAATGAAAAGTATTTGTTGATATTTCAGCTGGTTCAGTAATGTCAGAAATTAAGCATTATAGCATGATGACATGCCAACCCAGGCACAGGGGATGCACATGCCAGTGTGTTTCTTTGTGCCCGTCCAAAGCCCGGAAAAATGGGGAGGGTTACTTCAGGAAGGGCATCCGGTGTAAAATTTTGCCAGATCAACATGCGGACAACAATACATATTTCCTTAAAGGATTGGTCGAGTCCTGGGTTAACAATGACCGTCACCAGTACTGTTAGCCAACAGGGTGCTGGTGGAAATTGGGCTACTGTTGGTCGAAGAAGGAGAAGAAAAGAGGGGAGATGTGTCTGGAGGAAAGAGGAGAGGAGGAAGGTAAAGAGAGTGGAACTGTGGGTAGGAACTTTGAATGTTGGCGGTATGACTAGTAAGGGGAGAGTTAGCCAATTTGATGGAGAGAAGGAAGGTTGATATATTGTGTGTGCAAGAGACTAAATGAAAGGGGAGTAAGGCCAGTTGGATCGGAGGTGGATTCAAATTGTTCTATCATGGTGTGGATGGAAAGAGAAATGAGGTAGGGGTTATTCTGAAGGAACAGTATGTCAAGAGTGTTTTGAAAGTGAAAAGAGTGTCAGACAGAGTAATGATTATGAAGTTGGAAATTGAAGGTATGATGATGAATATTGTCAGTGCCATATGCCCTGTTAGTTGGGTGTGTGATGGATGAGACAGGAGATTTCTGGAGTGTTTTGGATGAAGTGATGAACAGTGTACCCAAGCGACAGAAAGTGGTGATTGGAGCAGATTTCAATGGACATGTTGGTAAAGAGAACAGAGGAGACAAGGAGGTGATGGGTAGGTATGGTATCAAGGAGAGGAATGAAGAAGGTCAGATGATAGTGGATTTTGCAAATAAGGATGAGCATGGCTGTGGTGAATACATATTTTAAGAAGAGAGAGGAACATAGAGTGACGTACAAGAGTGGAGGAAGATGCACGCAAGTAGATTACATCCTATGCAGAAGAGTCAATCTGAAGGAGATTGAAGACTGCAAAGTGGTGGCAGGGGAAAGTGTAATTAGAAAGCATAGGATGGTGGTCTGTAGGATTATGTTGTAGAGCAAGAAGAGGAAGAGAGTGAGGAAGGAGCCAAGGATCAAATGGTGGAATTTGAAAAAGGAAGACTGCAAGGTTGAGTTTAGGGAGGAGGTGAGACAGGCACTGGGTAGCAGTGAAGAATTACCAGACAGTTGGGAAACTACAGCAGAAGTAGTACGGATGACAGCAAGAAGGGTGCTTTGCGTGACATCTAGACAGAGGAAGGAGGAAAAGGAAACCTGGTGATGAAATGGGGAAGTACAGGAGAGCATACAGAGGAAGAGGATGGCAAAGAAGAAGTGGGATAGTCAGAGAGATGCAAAAAAGTAGACGAGTACAAAGAGATAAGGTGCATGGTGAAAAGAGAGGTGGCGAAGGCTAAAGAAAAGGTGTATGATGAGTTATATGAGAGGTTGGACATTAAGGAGGGAGAAAAGGACCTGTGCCGATTGGCTAGACAGAGGGACCAAGCTGTGAAAGATGTGCAGCAGGTTAGAGTAATAAAGAATAAAGATGGAAACATACTCACAAGTGAGAAGGGTGTGTTGAGCAGATGGAAAGAGTACTTTGAGAGGCTGATGAATGAGAGAGAGAGAAGGTTGGATGATGTGGAGATAGTGAATCTGGAAGTGCAATTTATTAGCAAGGAGAAAGTAAGGACAGCTATGAAGAGAATGAAGAATGGATAGGCTGTTGGTCCAGATGACATGCCTTTGGAAGCAAGGAGGTGTTTAGGAAGAGATGGCAGTGGAGTTTTTAACCAGATATTTTAATGGAATCTTGAAAAACAAGAGGATACCTGAGGAGTAGAGAAGAAGTGTACTGGTACCGGTTTTTAGGAATAAGGCGGATGTGCAGGACTGTAGTAACAATAGGGAGAAAAAATTGATGAGCCACAGCATGAAGTTATGGGAAAGAGTAGTGGAAGCTCAGTTAAGAAGTGAGGTGATGATTAGTGAGCAGCAGTATGATTTCATGCCAAGAAAGAGCACCACAGATGCAATGTTTGCACTGAGGGTGTTGATGGACAAGTATAGAGAAGGCCAGAAGGAGTTACATTGTGTCTTTGTGGACCTGGAGAAAGCATATGACAGGGTGCCTCGAGAGGAGCTGTGGTATTGTATGAGGAAGTCGGGAGTGGCAGAGAAGTACGTAAGAGTTGTACAGGATATGTACGAAGGAAGTGTGACGGTGGTGAGGACTGCAGTAGAAGTGACAGTTGCATTCAACGTGGAGGTTGGATTACATCAGGGATTGGCTTTGAGCCCTTTCTTATTTAAAATGGTGATGGACAGGTTGACAGACGAGATTAGACAGGAGTCCCCGTGGACTATGATGTTTGCTGATGACATTGTGATCTGTAGCGATAGTAAGGAGCAGGTTGAGGAGACCATGGAGAGGTGGAGATATGCTCTGGAGAGGAGAGGAATGAAGGTCAGTAAGAACAAGACAGAATACATGTGTGTAAATGAGAGGGAGGTCAGTGGAATGGTGAGGATGCAGGGAGTAGAGTTTAAATACTTGGGATCAACAGTACAGAGTAATGGGGATTGTGGAAGAGAGGTGAAAAAGAGTGCAGGCAGGGTGGAATGGGTGGAGAAGAGTGTCAGGAGTAATTTGTGACAGACAGGTATCAGCAAGAGTGAAAGGGAAGATCTACAGGACAGTAGTGAGACCAGCTATGTTATATGGGTTAGGGACTGTGGCACTGACCAGAAAGCAGGAGACAGAGCTGGAGTGGCAGAGTTAAAGATGCTAAGACTTGCATTGGGTATGACAAGGATGGGCAGGATTAGAAATCAGTACATTAGAGGGTCATCTCAGGTTGGACAGTTGGGAGACAAAGTCAGAGAGGCGAGATTGTGTTGGTTTGGACATGTGCAGAGGAGAGATGCCTGGTATATATTGGAAAAGGATGTTAGAGCTGCCAGGCAAGAGAAAAAGAGGAAGGCCCAGGAGAAGGTTTATGGATGTGGTGAGAGAGGACATGCAGGTGATGGGTGTAACAGAACAAGATGCAGAAGACTCATAATGGGAGTAGCCAGAAGAAGAAGGAGAAGGATGACATTCTGCAGCAGACACAGATCATCAAACAAAACAATGGTAATAAGTAATATCAATAAATATGTAACAGAGCCCTATTAAACATTTAAAATCAACAATAAACACAAAACAAATAACATTAACTTACACTGAGCAGGTATTTTTCAGGGCTGACAGCCTGCTCTCTAACAGTCACTAACTCCTGAATCCACGTAATCCAGCTTCACTGACTTCAAAGGCAGCAGGGATCGATTAGCTCCACAAATGGAGCAGGTTTACCATTGGGATATGCACTGTAAAGGTTTATTCTGCTTAGAGTACAACCTCAAGGTCAAAGCAGCTACAAAATAACAACAACCAAAACCAATCATGAGAGAAAGTAGTAATTTTGCTCTTTGCTTGTATTAAATAATCATTCCACATACAATCCAGGTCAGGCTTGGCCAGAAAACCCAATTTTAATTAGACTAAATGAGCGCAGCTGCAGCGGTTACAATTTGTCTTTCTCTCTCTCTGCTCCTGATCGACTCTCCGTGCTCTGGCTGTCCTCTTCTACAGGTTGTGTTGGATTGTGCAAATGTTTAGAGGTTGGATGTAGAGTTGAATTAATCAGTCAATGTAGTTGTAATGAGGATGAAATCTGTTTTTTCAGTTTATTAAATAAGACTTTTAATATTTAAAAAGAATTTTGTTTTATTTAGATAGAATCCATCCATCCATCCATCCATCCATTTTCCAACCCACTGAATCCGAACACAGGGTCACGGGGGTCTGCTGGAGCCAATCCCAGCCAACACAGGGCACAAGGCAGGAACCAATCCCAGGCAGGGTGCCAACCCACCGCAGGATATTTAGATAGAATTTACCTTTTAAATAGTATAGCGCTCACAAGAGAAAATTATTTCTACAGTATATACTCACATACAGTGCATCCAGAAAGTATTCACAGCGCATCACTTTTTCCACATTTTGTTATATTACAGCCTCATTCCACAATGGATTAAATTCATTTTTTCCTCAGAATTCTACACACAACACCCCATAATGACAACGTGAAAAAAGTTTACTTGAGGTTTTTGCAAATTTATTAAAAATAAAAAAAACTGAGAAATCCCATGTCCATAAGTATTCACAGCCTTTGCTCAATACTTTGTTGATGCACCTTTGGCAGCAATTACAGCCTCAAGTCTTTTTGAATATGATGCCACAAGCTTGGCACACCTATCCTTGGCCAGTTTCGCCCATTCCTCTTTGCAGCACCTCTCAAGCTCCATCAGGTTAGATGGGAAGCGTCGGTGCACAGCCATTTTAAGATCTCTACAGAGATGTTCAATCGGATTCAAGTCTGGGCTCTGGCTGGGCCACTCAAGGACATTCACAGAGTTGTCCTGAAGCCACTCCTTTGATATCTTGGCTGTGTGCTTAGGGTCGTTGTCCTGCTGAAAGATGAACCATCGCCCCAGTCTGAGGTCAAGAGCGCTCTGGAGCAGGTTTTCATCCAGGATGTCTCTGTACATTGCTGCAGTCATCTTTCCCTTTATCCTGACTAGTCTCCCAGTCCCTGCCGCTGAAAAACAGCCCCATAGCATGATGCTGCCACCACCATACTTCACTGTAGGGATGGTATTGGCCTGGTGATGAGCGGTGCCTGGTTTCCTCCAAACGTGACGCCTGGCATTCATACCAAAGAGTTCAATCTTTGTCTCATCAGACCAGAGATTTTTCTTTCTCATGGTCTGAGAGTCCTTCAGGTGCCTTTTGGCAAACTCCAGGTGGGCTGCCATGTGCCTTTTACTAAGGAGTGGCTTCCGTCTGGCCACTCTACCATACAGGCCTGATTGGTGGATTGCTGCAGAGATGGTTGTCCTTCTGGAAGGTTCTCCTCCTCTCTCCACAGAGAACCTCTGGAGCTCTGACAGAGTGACCATCGGGTTCTTGGTCACCTCCCTGACTAAGGCCCTTCTTCCCCGATTGCTCAGTTTAGATGGCCGGCCAGCTCTAGGAAGAGTCCTGGTGGTTTCGAACTTGTTTCACTTACGGATGATGGAGGCCACTGTGCTCATTGGGACCTTCAAAGCAGCAGAAATTTTTCTGTAATCTTCCCCAGATTTGCACCTCGAGACAATCCTGTCTCGGAGGTCTACAGACAATTCCTTTGACTTCATGCTTGGTTTGTGCTCTGACATGAACTGTCAACTGTGGGACCTTATATAGACAGGTGTGTGCCTTTCCAAATCATGTCCAGTCAACTGAATTTACCACAGGTGGACTCCAATTAAGCTGCAGAAACATCTCAAGGATGATCAGGGGGAACAGGATGCACCTGAGCTCAATTTCGATCTTCACGGCAAAGGCTGTGAATACTTATGTACATGGGAATTACTCAATTTTTTTATTTTTAATAAATTTGCAAAAACCTCAAGTAAACTTTTTTCACGTTGTCATGATGGGGTGTTGTGTGTAGAATTCTGAGGAAAAAAATGAATTGAATCCATTTTGGAATAAGGCTGTAACATAACGAAATGTGGAAAAAGTGATGTGCTGTGAATACTTTCCGGATGCACTGTATAGTCGGGTCTTGAAACCCGAAAAATCAATCATAAAATCAGACCCCGACTTGATGTATGAGGGTGTGAGATACAAAAAACACAAATCAGTGCAAACGTTGCTTCGGAATAGTTTGGGTATTACTGTCTGGTCACATAGGCACAACAGAGAGAGAGAGGTTAGGAGCATGTGCTGCACAGCGCATTGCCGCACCCACATAGAAAAAAAGAGGCAGTGTGCTCCGTGGTTACTCTCTCAGGTGGGCATTAGGATATCCATAATCTCTTGGACCAATAGCGTGAGTTTTCTGCATTCGACTTATACGACTGACATTATAAAATACCAGGCATTATACAGTAAAATCAAGTCCCAACTTATCCGCGAGTTTATACGGTACTTACAATTGTGTACATTTAAGTAAGAGTTTAGCCAAAAGGTTTGGATAAAAAAATGATGGGCAGGCACTGACATCATACTGTCAGGGGATGAGGAGGAAGCTGAGTCAAGTATTTGATGGGCTTACAAGGGTTTAGAAATAAGAGTTTTAGAAACCATTGTCAGCCACATTTGAGGGCACTGTAGAAAAAGGGTCAGTTGGATCTGTTCTCTTAAAGCACTAGCTAAACAAATTGAGTAAAATAACAATGTATTTGAACAGAATGTTCAATTCTGTAATGAAAATTGATATGCAAATGCAAGCAACTCTCCAAACAAAGTTTAGAAGTGCTATTAATCTGTTAAAATGTTTATGTTTAATAGTAACAACAATTTATTTCTTCTGTAACTCAAAATCACACAAAGAATGTGTCAATGAGTTTCAACAGGTCTTGTTTTTTTGAATGGAAGCAATCTTGGGAAAGGCAATTCAGAGAGAGACCCCCTTTCAGGTAGGTTGTGTGTGCAGTGGGTGTCAAACATTGAGGTAAATACAACACACAAAACAGAGCACAAGTAATCCTCTTCACTGAGGTAGGTTGCCAATCTATCATTACCACCTCAGAAATACAATACAACAGTACAAACTACTTTGTTCTTGCACAGAGCTCCTCACCAAGTGCAGGCACAGAGCACTGTGACAACTCTCAGGTCAAAATGCAAGAATAAAATTATATCTCTCACTAAATACGAAACTATCACATATAAGGATACAGATTTGTTAAAATGCATCAGACACAAAATAGAAACTAATTAAGAAAACTTGTAAACACCATATGCTAATTGCAGAATCGCTGCCAGATTGTGCTAAAGGAGTCATACAAACCAGACACTGACAGAATCCTGTAGACCTTGGCCATCTCACCGTCTCCCCCCTATTTTCCATTCTACAGCTGAGTCAGTGCTGGGCCAGCCAATCTGTTGAAAGGACTCTTCTACCCACACATTCCAGTGCTCCTTTATCTGAGATGACCTTTCCATAGGCAGGTGAGAAAAGAAGCAGAATAGGGGAGGGTTAGTAACAGATTATAAATATTATATACTTTAGTACTAATGACTAACAACAGAGATGCAGTATGCGCAGTTAATCAGCAGCTCTAGTCAGGATATGTTAACTGAAGTAGTGAGTTTTCAGCCGGGATTTGAAAGCTAAGACCAAAGGGGCATCTCTTATAGTAGCAGGCAGACCATTCCACAGTTTAGGGGTCCTGAAACTAAAAGCTCGACCTCCCACTGTTATTTTATTAATCCCTGGAATCATAAGCAGACAGGCATCTTGAGATCTTAATGTGAGCTTTGGTTTGTAAGTAATAGTAAGTAGGACCTTGGCCATTTGTTAAAAGGAGGATTTTGTAATTTGCAATAATCATAACTGGCTGCCAGTGTAATGACTTAAGAGCTGGAGTTTTACTGTATGTTCATAAACTGCTCAAAAAATTTAAAGGAATACTTTGAAAACACATCAGATCTTAATGGGGAAAAAAATCATGCTGGATATCTCTACTGATATGGACTAGATAATGTGTTAGGAATGAAAGGATGCCACAACATTTGATGGAAATGAAAATTATCAACCTACAGAAGGCTGAATTCAAAGACACCCCGACAATCAAAGTGAAAAAATGATGCGGCAGGCTAGTCCATTTTGACGAAATTTCATTGCAGCAACTCAAAATTGTACTCAGTAGTTTGTATGGCCCTCATGTGCTTGTATGCATGCCTGACAATGTTGGGCATGCTCTTAATGAGACGACATATGGTGTCCTGGGGGATCTCCTCCAAGATCTGGACCAGGGCATCACTGAGCTCCTGGACAGTCTGAGGTGGAACCTGGCAGCATCGGATGGACCGAAACATAATGTCCCAGAGGTGTTCTATTGAATTTCGGTCAGGTGAGCGTGGGGGCCTCTCAGTGGTATCAATTCCTTCATCCTCCAGGAACTGCCTGCATTCTCTCGCCATGAGGCCAGGCATTGTCGTGCAACAGGAGGAACCCAGGACCCACTTCACCAGCATAGGGTCTGACAATGGGTCCAAGGATTTCATCCTGATACCTAGTGAAATCAAGGTGCCATTGTCTAGCCTGTAGAGGTGTGTGCATCCCTCCATGGATATGCCTCCCCAGACCATCACTGACCCATCACCAAACCGGTCATGTTAAACGATGTTACAGGCAGCATAACATTCTTCACGGCTTCTCCAGACCCTTTCACATCTGTCACATGTGTTCAGGGTGAACCCGCTCTCATCTGTGAAAAGCACAGGATGCCAGTGGTGGACCTGCCAATTGAGCTCCACGGTGCCAGGCAGCGAGCACAGGGCCCACTAGAGGATATTGGGCCTTCAGGCCACCCTCATGAAGTCTGTTTCTGATTGTTTGGTCAGAGACATTTACACCAGTGGCCTGCTGGAGGTCATTTTGTAGAGCTCTGGCTGTGCTCATCTTGTTCCTCCTTGCCCAAAGGAGCAGATACTGGTCCTGCTGATGGGTGAAGGACCTTCTACGACCCTGTCCAGCTCTCCTAGAGTAACTGCCTGTCTCCTGGAATCTCCTCCATGCCGTTGAGACTGTGCTGGGAGACACAGCATACCTTCTGGCAATGGTACATATTGATGTGCCATCCTGGAGAAGTTGGACTACCTGTGGAACCTCTGTAGGGTCCAGGTATCACCTCATGCTACCAGAAGTGACACTGACTGTAGCCAACTGCAAAACTAGTGAAAAAACAGTCAGAAAAGATGAGGAGGGAAAAAGTCAGTGGTTTCCACCTGTTAAACCGTTCCTGTTTTGGGGGTCGTCTCATTGTTGCCCCTCTAGTGCACCTGTTGTTAGTTTCATTAACACCAAAGCTGCTGAAACTGATTAACAACCCCCTCTGCTACTTAACTGACCAGATCAATAGCCCAGAAGTTTCATTCACTTGATGGTATACTGTGATTAAAAAGTGTTCCTTTAATATTTTTGAGCCGTATACTTTCTTGTTATTTCAATAATTCTCACAACAACATTTTGAATTAACTAAAAGCTGTAAAAAAAAGATTTGAGCCACCAGTGAACACCACATAGCTGTAGCCAGTCCTACCTCAAATAAATGCATGAATTCATTCCTCAGTTTCCTGCATATTTAGAACACATCTTAATTTTCTAACATGCTTAAATGGGAAAAAAAACTTGTTTTGGATAATTTTGTAATGTGCACTTTAAATGACATGCTAACAACACCTACTGTAGATTGTGGGCTCATTCTGTAAAACTAATGGTGATTCAAGCCAAGTTAAATAATGGCAAAATATTGTTGTGGTCAGCATTGTCTCTGCTCCAATAAATAGCAACTCTATTTTTCCTGTATTCAGAGACAAGTGGTTCTCATCCATTCATTCTTTTAACTTACTGACAAAATCAAGAACATTATCAGAGAAACATCATTTGGCCTAACAAAAAAGGTACTTGTATAATTGGGTGTTATCTGTGTACAAGTGAAAATGAACATTATGTTTTCTAATGATAGATCCCAGTGGAAGCATGTAAAGTGAAAACAGTGAAAATGTCCCAGTACTGAGGCCTGTGGGACACCATATCTCACTTCTGTGTATAATGATGGGGTACTGTCAGCACATTTCTGTATGTATTGGAAACAATTTGATAAATAACAACTAAACCAGGCAAGGACACTGCCCTTGAGCCCAATGCCACTTTCCAGCCTGTATAGAAAAACAAAGCAGTCAATGGCATCGAATGCTACACTTAAATCTACCAACATAGTAACAGTGGAATTTCCTTAGTCAGAAAGTATTACATGTTAGTGCCATTTCTGTACTATGACATGGCAGAAGCCAGACTGGAATTTTTCAAATAAATTGTGATGTGTAAGATAGATGACAGAGAGTAAGACCAAGGATAACTTGTCAATTGTCCAGTTTCAGCTAATAAAACGTACAGAAAATAGCCATCAAGCCACAGTATAAAAGAAAGCACCTCTATTGGCTTGCTGTAAACTCTATACTTGCATTTCAAATGGTGGGATGACATACAGATTTTAACATTGGAATGCAGTGTTGATATGAGAGAGAGAGGTGGAGGACGGGGCTTAGGCAGTTGTGAAGCTTCTCAGAACTATCATGATCTCTGAAAACAAAAGAACACAGCTACCCAAAATGTGAACCAGCAAAGAAGCGGAGAAGAAATGCTGTGATGTGAAAGTACATACTTAAAAGGTCCTTGGTGTGTACCCCAAGTGTTACTTGGGCTCAGAATTCAATCTAAATACAGTTAAGCCCGAGTCGGACTGAAGGGGGAGGTGTAAAGATCCACTTTACAGTGTTAAGCGCAGATAACTTTTGGAAAGGTATCTTGCTGCCACCTAGTGAATGAAATAACATAATGCTGTAGAAAAATAATGAATATTTATATGTATTCTACCACTTTATAGTAGCTCTATAATAACTCATCAATATTCATGAGTGAGGTGGCGCTTTCAGCCACAAACACAATGTATAGCAAAAAGACAAAGCATTTTTAGAACAAACTGAAACTGAATCATTGCTATAACTGAGCGACAGTGGTGATGATGTGAATTGGTCATCAGACGTTGACACAGACAGTGAGACTGACACCTGTTTGGTAGATTCCAGCTCGCCAAGTTTCAGTGATAATCATATTTGGTGTCAGCTTTATACCCCTGGTGCTAACTCTATACCTCCACGCTGCCCATTTATGGGTAACCCAGTCTAAAAGTGTCTGTTGATCATGATTATCTGGATTATTTACAATTTCTTGATAATACTCCAGTGGATAGAACAGTTGTTGAATGCTGAACAGTGTCAGAAAATCACAGTAAACAATTTTCTAATTGCAGTTGCTGCCAATCTGTTCATGCAGATGACATTTCAGTGTTTTTTAGTTTCCTGCAAGGCATAGTGGATAAACCAGTACAGGAGTGGTACTGAACCACTGGTTGTTGCAGACACCCATTTTCAGAAAAGTTATGAGTGAGTGTTGTTTTTCTCTAATTATAAAATACCTGCATTTCACTAATAACAATGACTATGATGAAGCAAATCAATTATCACAGAAACTGTACAAACTGTAGGATGTGTATTAAGTGGTCATCAGAAATATGAAAAAGGTGTATGATCATGATATATGTATTAAAGATAAGCCTCGTGCGTTAAAAGGGAAGAGTGTCGTGCACTTAGTACCCTAAGTTCTTGTCTATAAGCCGGACTCATGTATTAGCCGGAGACCAAAAATCATACGAATTTTTAAAATAAAATCGTATCATAGATAAGCCGGACTCATGGATAAGCCGAACGTACTATAACCTATAACTAATAAAAGGGAGGGAGGTCAGTGGTCTCACTCGCGCCCATTTAATTTCTTTAAGGGGGGGAGAGAGTGTGAGATATTGCCGTCTCTCTCACTCCCCGCATGGCGCGGTTGGAGTGGCCGGAGCGCGTTCTTTCTGCTCTGGGCGTCGCCGAGTCAACACGAGCGCGTAGCGGTCATTTAAATTGTGATTTTATATGTAAGCATATTTAAATATATATCGCGGATTTCTGCGGACAATGGGTCTTTTAATTTCTGGTACATGCTTCCTCAGTTGGTTTGCCCAGTTGATTTCATACAAGGGACGCTATTGGCAGATGGCTGAGAAGCTACCCGGCTTACTGTTCTCTCTCTCTTGCGCTGACTATCTGTGATCCTGACGTATGGGGATTGAGCAGGGGGGCTGTTTGCACACCTAGACGATACGGACGCTCGTCTAAAAATGCTGAAAGATTATCTTCACGTTGCTATCTTTTGTAAAGCTGATTCCTGAAAAGACATGCTGCACAGTGCTTCGCATACTTAAAAGCTCGAAGGGCACGTATTGATTTTTGACTGAAAAACAAACTCTCCCTCTCTCTCTCTTTGTCTGCTCCTGACGGAGGGGGTGTGAGCTGCCGCCTTCAACAGCTTTGTGCCGCGGTGCTTCGCATACTTAAAAGCCAAACAGACATATTGATTTGTTTGCTTCACTGCTTTGAAGAGGAAGATAAGTTTGCATTCTTTTAATTGTGAGACGGAACTGTCATCTCTGTCTTGTCATGGAGCACAGTTTAAACTTTTGAAAAAGAGACAAATGTTTGTTTGCAGTGTTTGAATAACGTTCCTGTCTCTCTACAACCTCCTGTGTTTCTGCGCAAATCTGTGACCCAAGCATGACATTCTAAAAATAACCATATAAACATATGGTTTCTACTTCGCGGATATTCTTATTTCGCGGGTGGCTCTGGAACGCAACCCCCGCGATGGATGTATAAGCCGGACTTATGTATAAGCCGATATTCTATTTTTTCATTTTCACAACTTTTTTCCTTAGATAAGCCGCGGCTTATTGACAAGAACTTAGGGTACATCGCATCCAAAGGTGCACAATTTTGTAACCAAGTTCTACATTCTGTGCAAAGCAAGCTCTGACCACATCTTGACCACAATACTTTACACCAGTAGAGGGACTAAGTGAAAATTCAAGTTCAGTCTATATGGCAGCACTACATCATCCGTGCTGTCACTGGTGGACCCTTCGCTTGACTAAGGTTACTGTAAAATGATGGAGTTTCTATACCTCACTTGAACTGCTGAAGATTTCATTTCAATAGAAAACTGATGCATATGGCACTGTACAACCGAACTGCCTTGGTATGCCATATGACTCCTTTTGTGAACACCTCAAGCTACAATGTGCACATTAGTGGACACTAGACATACCTTTCCTACTGTGGTTATGTTAACATTTTAGTATTTACATGTTTCTGTTACACATAATGACATTTTTTGTTGTTGAAAAAAATTCAACACTTTATGGTGGTTTTACCGGGTGTAGCAGTAGGGGGCGCTAGAGCTCCCTTGAACCCTCAGATACCACTCCAAACACCAGGTAAAACTATAATTATTATTTATTTTATAATAATACTGTGCACAAAGCACTCTACACTCCACACTACACATACAATACACTATAATCAATAATCAATTCAACAATAATCACTCCTCCTCTCCCAGACACTTCGCCACCCTTCCTCCCAGCTCAGCTCAGCGTCTGGGCTTTCCCACAGTCCTTTTATATTCCCTGACCCGGAAGTGGTTCCTTATCACTTCCGGGTCAGATTAAAAGTCCTTTTCTTCAACCTGGAAGCACGTCGTTCCTTCTGGTCATGTGATCATAACGTATTATAGGGCACGTATAAGTCCTTAAGGCTCCCTGTAGCGTCCTCTGGTGGGCCCAATGGTGTCCAGCAGGGTTGGGAATAAAAACTCCATTGTCCATAATTCCCTGCTGGTCTTCGGGGCACTCCCATGCTACAGGGAGGGCTCCATCTAGCGGCCTGGGGGTATTGGCCGGGATGAACAGCCGGCCATCTCCCACAGTATTCCCCCCTCAGCGAAGAATTATAATTCGGAGCGACCAGTCCCGAGAGGAACATCTTTCTCCAAGAGGATTCACGCACCGGGCTTGGGCTTCGTCGTCCAGACTCCCCGGAGGACCTAGGGGGAACGTTGTATCTCCAACTCTTCTGATCCCCTGTCCTCCGTGGACAACTTCGCCATAGATGGCCCGACCTGTGGCATTCGTAGCAGAGCTGTGGTCCCCTTGATATTCTCCCCCTGCGAGACTGGAAGCACCTCGGTACTTCTGGCTCCACCCTTCTCCTTGCTGAGGAGGGTTTATCGGTCGCTCTTACGTTTTCTAACCCCTTTTCCAACTTGTCAGGAGACCCCTGTTTTATTTTAGGGATCTCCTGTTTAATCTGGGGCTTGTGTACAGTTTGGGTCTCTCTATTAGAGCAAGAGAGCCCTTTTACTGTCTGCACGCCCTTTGCTTTTACCCTAATTAGAGGCGACGTCTTCAGCAGCGCATCGCCCCAAGAGACAGCACTTTTCAGCTGCTCCGGTTTGATCGGCGCTTCCTCCGCCCCTTCTGTCATCACACCATATTCCCTTGTTGGGTTTGCAGTGACTTGGCACCCACTACTTATTAATCGTGGGCCCGAATCGCACTGCGTCCCTTTATAATGTACTGTACCGGCATTACCCACCTGTACCGCCAAATCATATAAGACGGGAGGTTGTCCTATATGCCGCAGGAATTCGTCCACTTTCCGTATGGGCGCTTTGGCCTTCTCTCCCAGTTCCCTGACGATCTTCTTAATCTCCGTCAGCGTCTGTAAGAAACTACGTACGGGTTCGATTAGCTGTTTGAGTACCCGCACGTCCATAAAGTTATTTAATTCAGCCGGAGGCAAGTTCACTTCCGCCTTCTCCTTACCTGCCAACTGGGAACCAATGAGCACGTCTGCTGTCGGCACGTGTTCAGCTGGGTTGCGTGGAGGCTCTTAGGAATTGGAGTCTCTAGAGGATCGGGTGGCCGCTACCGGCCGACTGCGATCCACCTTTTCTAATTTATCGGCGGATCGTTCAGTCACATCCTGCTCCTCTTTACCATTATTTAATTCCGGCGCTGCTTCGCTCGCCTCCCCCTCCCCCTTCAGGGTGTTCGGATCTGTCGGGGAATAAACGACCTCACCTATGGACCGACGCTGACCTTCTCCTTCCCAAAATCCTTCGGTCGAGGTCACGTGCTCCATTTCAATGAATCGTCGGGTCTCTTCCTGGTCATTTGACACCATGTTTTGGTTTCGGCTTACCCAGCCTGCCCCAGGATAGTCCACGTGACTGATATCGTCGAATAGGAACCCCTGCAGACTCCTAGACTGGTTTGCCTTCTCCTAATCGCGGCCATCTTGCCTAGGTATGAGGCAGGCGTCCGACTCACCATCTGCTTTCTGCAGACAGGCCTCTGAAAAACAAGAAAAGTAAGTTTCTGGCGCCTTGGGCGTTTCCCCGGCACATACCTCCGGACTTTGTCGGCGTGTATCCAGTTCCCGCAAGTAGTCTGGTGTGTCCGAGTTTTGACAGTGCTCCTGCTGTCGCGCCGTTCGGGTTAGCTCGGCTTCAATCCGCGCCCTGTCCTCCGTACTGCCCGTCAGGTATGTCCACACTCGCTCTGCGTCAGTTAAGGCCTGTTCCTTTGGGCGACTCCCATTCTTCCTTCCAGATTTCTTCCCCATCGCGGTCCGAAGTGCAATAAGGCTCACTATCACAGCGCTCTTGGTGTAGTGTGGCATTTCTACCCCTGTGCATTCTGACGCTACCTTCTTAGGGTTCTCTGTACACACAAATTATTTAATTTCAGGTCCTCTGCCAACCGACAGCCAGAGAATCCTGCCGGCTACTCCAGTGTAACAGTAGGGGGTGCTAGAGCTCCCTTGAACCCTCAGATACCACTCCAAACACCAGGTAAAACTATAATCATTATTTATTTTATAATAATACTGTGCACAAAGCACTCTACACTCCACACTACACATACAATACACTATAATCAATAATCAATTCACCAATAATCACTCCTCCTCTCCCAGACACTTCGCCACCCTTCCTTCCAGCTCAGCTCAGCGTCTGGGCTTTCCCACAGTCCTTTTATATTCCCTGACCCGGAAGTGGTTCCTTATCACTTCTGGGTCAGATTAAAAGTCCTTTTCTTCAACCCGGAAGCACGTCGTTCCTTCTGGTCATGTGATCATGACGTACTTCGGGGTTATAGGGCACGTATAAGTCCTTGAGCCTCCCTGTAGCGTCCTCTGGTGGGCCCCACGGTGTCCAGCAAGGTTGGGAATAAAAACTCCATTGTCCATAATTCCCTGCTGGTCTTCGGGGCACTCCCATGCTACAGGAAGGGCTCCATCTAGCGGCCTGGGGGTATTGGCCGGGATGAACAGCCGGCCATCTCCCACACGGGTGTAAACATAACATCTACAGAATGTTTTAGTTGGATTATGAAGAACAGGCTCTTTAAATTACATGGACATCTTTCTCTTTTCTGGTTATAAAGAAGCAAAGCTTTCTTTTACAGACATTAATTTAAATTGTTCAAGTTATATGTGTTCTGCTACTTTTGACTTGGGATATTTAGTACCTGGTTTCTTAGCAAATAAACATAGACAATGATTAAGTTAAAGTCTGAATATTATTTTACTGATATTTGCATTGTTTATTGATGTCATCTGCTCTACTGTGCTTGCTCAAGTAATTTGTTATTTGTTCAGCTCTTTCAAACGTAGCAACAAGGAAATGCGAAGGTATAAAGGTATCTTGGCAGAAAAATCTCCTGGTGTTTTGTTGTAGTATGTCTTACATATTTGTTCAGATTCTTGTTCTGTTAAAATTATGCAATACTTTCAGGGGTAACAATGAGGTAGCCAGCCATAGGCCCCTACTAAAGAACTGAAGCCAAGATTGCCAGTCTTGAGCATATTGCTCTGTTTGATCTGTGCAGCCTACTCAGAGGTAACAATCTAGGAGTCCTAAAGGAGAGTAGCTCCTGCAGAGTCTGTAGGCCTTTACTGAGGAATTCTGATGTGTAGCCCATTAAGGGAAAGTGACCTTTGGCAGTGATAAGAACTTGGTTACTGTTGTGCTTGAGACATGATTGAATGTCATATACAGTATGTAGGTACTGTACTATGAGGTATACATGTAAATCAAGGCTAATAATTTAGGCATTTCCAGCATTAACTTCTGCCATTGATGCATCACGGAGAGCTTTCATTGCCGTGGCACTAAAATACTGCATAATAGGTTTTGCCACCTACCACCTCTCAATCAGTGAAATAATCAAACTGAGGATACTGACAGCAAAGACACTTGTAAGAAATGGGGAAAGAGGAGGAAATGTCAGACAAGATTGTGAGGGGAAGCGACCGTGATGCTTGCTTGAAATGTTGAAATAAAAACAACAGTTGAAGCTGAGGGATATGATGAATTTTGCGTTTTTAAAATATTTATAAATGTGTAAAGCATGTTTCTTTCAGACCCAGATCAAATTTTAAGGAAAAATATTATTTTAATAAATATAAAATACAAAGGAAATAATTGTAATCTTATAAAAATACTACAGGTTGTGGTGTGTGCATCAGAATGGGGCCTTTTTTTAACTATGTTTAATGTTCATATTATATGAAAAATATATATAAAGGCATTGTTTAATTGATTTTTTTAGATTAAATATTTAGAATTAAGATATTAATATTACAGAGTATATATACTGTACATATATATGTGTGTGTGTGTGTGTGTGTATGTATGTTGCCGGTTCGAATCCCCATCACTGCCAAAAGAGATCCTACTCTGCTGGGCCCTTGAGCAAGACCCTTAACCTTCAATTGCTCCAGGAGAGCTGTACAATGGCTGACCCTGCGCTCTGACCCCAATGGGTATGTGAAAAACCAAGTAATTTACTTTGGGATTAATAAAGTATAATAAAATAAAAATAAAAAAATAAAAAACATATAATATATATATATATATTAAATCTATTTATATATATATATATATATATATATATATATATATATATATATATATATATATATATATATATATATATTGTGACACTAGAGGGCGCTGTCGCTCCTCAAACCTGATAGACAAATGCCCATGACACCAGGTAAAAGCACCAAAAGGATCTTTTATTCCTTCTCTTCTAATAGTGATGCCTTGAAGCACCTTCGCCACCATACAAAAAAATAATCCATCCATCCATTAGCCAACCCACTATATCCTAACTATAGGGTCATGGGGGTCTGTTGGAGCCAATCCCAGCCAACACAGGGCGCAAGGCAGGAAACAAACCCCGGGCAGGGCGCCAGCCCACCGCAGCAAAAACACTAATAAGCACACAATAAATCTCCTCCCAGCAGCTCTGTCATACTCCCTCCCAACTCTGGCTCACTTGCTGGGTCTCCACTAGTCCTTTATATAGTCTGTGACCTGGAAGAGCTACTGTCCTTCCAACCACATGATTGGCTGGCAGTTCCGGGTCTAATACAGAACAGGGATTACCTTCAGCCCGGAAGTACTTCAGGGCTTCCTTCCTCATGATTACCTCGTACGTCCGGCTATACTGAAATAATATGTCCCCTGGTTCTTTGACAGCTCCTCCTGGTGGCACCCATGGCATCCAGCAGGGCTGTGTGTCCGAACTCCATGTCCCATAGTGCCCTGCAGGAATCCGGGGTACCACTGCACTCCAGGGAAGTTGCCATCTAGCGTCCTGTGAGAAGCAGTGTCGGCAAGTCGCTGCCTTCCCCCATCCTTCTATTCCAGGGGCATCCCGACCGGGTTGAGCTGCCGGCCATCCATCACATTGCCCCATCCTCAGCTGAGCACCGTAGGTCGCAGCAGCCTGCCCCGCGAGGGTTGTCCTTCTCCAGGAGGGGCTGTCTTCAGCAACTGGACCGTGGCTTCATCCTATAAAATAAGAATTGGAGAACTGCGAGGAGATACTGCACAAATGCTGTTGTTTAACCGCCTCCCCGGTTCTCCGTGGTCAATTCCTCCACATATGGCCCAGCTGGCAGCATTCATAACACAGCTGCGTCCCTTTGAATATTCTGGCCCTGCGAGACTGAAAGCAGGCTGGAACTGCCTGCTCCACCCCTCTATCAACTGAGGTTGGATTGTCTCTCTGCCCTCGCGGAGAGCGTCCTTCAGATGCACGTGAGCTCGCAGCTCCACACTCTGTACTATCAGGAGGTCCCTGATTTTCTCCCGGAACCTTCTTTTTAATCTGGGATTTAATTACAGTTTGGGTCTCTTTATGAATAAGAGAGAGACCCTTTACTGTCTGCACCTCTTTAGATTTAGGCGAGACCAGCGCCGATGTCTTAAGGGTTGAGACAACCTGGAAATCAGCACTACCCCTGCTGCTTCAACTCCCCCGCTCCTTCCACTGGACTTTTGGTCATCACCCCTTTTTCACTTGTTGAACACGAGGTTATGTGACAACCGATACTAATAAATCGTGTTGTCTCTTCACTCTGCGTCCCCCTATTTTGTACGGTACCAGTTTGACCCACCTGTACCGCCGAATCCATTAGCTGGGGTAACTCCCGATCAAGCCGCCACAGATGTTCCTTCATCTGTATCAAAGGTGTCTCGGCCGTCATTGTTACTTCCTCCAGTATTTTCTTCATGGTTCCCAACACCTGTATAAAGTCGTGTATGGGCCAGATCAACCTTTCCAGCCCTTACACATCAAAGTTATTTAAGTGATCGGCTGGGGACAGACTTGAACCTTCAAGAGCCCTGTTCCCCAGCCGTGAGCCAGCAAGCATGCCCTGCGCATGCGCCGTTGGGGTTCGCAGTGCCTCTTGGGAGTTAAAGTTTTGGAATGAGGTTTTGTACCGATTGCGATCCGTCTCTTTCGTTTTAACGGAGGACCGATCAGTCACTTCCCGAACCTCTTTACCTTCCATCATAGCAAGCGATGCTTCGTTCGCTTCCCCCTTCCCCTTCATGGAGTCCATGTCCGTCGGGATATTGGCTAAGCCTTTGTTGACCTTCTCTATCCCACCATTCCTTGGGGCAGGTCATGTGTCCCTTGCCGGCAAACTGTAGGCGGAAGTTGAACGATCCTCGGAAAGCGCACTACTGTCTTTGGGATTATTTCCTGCTTCTCACAAAATCTCCGGATGATCTCCTTCTACGAGGTATGAGCACGGGACAAAATGTATTACTTTGAAAATGTTATCAATCCCTTCCCTGGCACATACCTCGTCTTGGATGCCACCATTCAGAATTTTCTCCCGATACGCGTAGCCACTCTGTATCTCGTCCTGGACGCAGGTAGCGTCAAGAGCTTGACTTATCCCTGTATTGTCGGTCTGCTTTGCTTTCTTCTTCCCCATGACGGACCAGTGAAAGGGTTTGGCGGGTTCCCCCGTGTCTCAATGCTGTCTTTTCGGGCTGTGTCCACAGAATTTATGCAGGTTTCTGCCAAACAGACGGCCAGAAAATCCTGCCGACTATGCCACTGTCACACTAGAAGGCGCTGTCGCTCCTCAAACCCGATAGACAAATGCCCAAAACACCAGGTAAAAGCACCAAAAGGATCTTTTACTCCTCTTCTAATAGTGATGCCTCGAAGCACCTTCGCCACCAAACAAAAGCAATAATAAGCACACAATAAAGCTCCTCCCAGCTGCTCTGTCATACTCCCTCCCAACTCCGGCTTGCTTGTTGGGTCTCCACTAGTCCTTTATATAGTCTGTGACTAGTGCTTCCGTCCTTCCGACCACGTGATTGGCTGGCACTTCCGGGTCTAATAAAGAACAGGGATTTTCTTCAGCCCGGAAGTACTTCAGGGCTTCCTTCCTTGTGTTTACCTCATACTTCCGGGCTATACTGAAATAATATGTCCTCAGGTCCTTTGACAGCTCCTCCTGGTGGCACACACAGCATCCAGCAGGGCTGTGTATCCAAACTCCATGTCCCATAGTGCACTGCGGGAATCCGGGGTACCACTGCACTCCAGGGAAGTTGCCATCTAGCATCTTGGGGGAAGCAGTTTTGGCAAGTCGCTGCCTTCCCCCATCCTTCTATTCCAGGGGCATCCTGACCGGGTTGAGCTGCCAGCCGTCCATCACAATATATATATTACTTGAAATATGCAGTGTTGCCCGGGAGTGTTTTTTTTTAATTGTTTGAGAAAAATATGATTAAAAAAAAAAACAACTTTAAAAATAAACTAACAAACAATGAAGACTCACTAACCGGCCAACTCTATTTAATTTTAAAAGCAACAGGGGTGCGGTGGTGTTCAAACATAAAGGATCCTGGCAGTTACCTCCAGTTTGCCCTGTGGTGGTCATTCCAAGTGTCAACTGGTTGATAACATGCATAGAAGACCATAAGATCACCCCCACCCTACCCAGAAGGGGGTGGGTTAGGGTTGATTTCACCCCACAGTATTTTTAGTTGACCAATGAGAAACATGTATACCAAGTTTCATGAAAATCGCTCTAGCCTTTCGGAAGTGATGCTGGAACATACATACATACATACATTGACTTTTTTACAGTCATATGAAAAAGTTTGGGAACCCCTCTTTATTCTTTGGACTTTTGTTTATCATTGGCTGAGCTTTCAAAGTAGCAACTTCCTTTTAATATATGACATGCCTTATGGAAACAGTAGTATTTCAGCAGTGACATTAAGTTTATTGGATCAACAGAAAATATGCAATATGCATCATAACAAAATTAGACAGGTGCATAAATTTGGGCACCGCAACAGAGATATTTCATCAATACTTTTTGAGCCTCCTTTTGCAAATATAACAGCCTCTAGATGCCTCCTATAGCTTTTGATGAGTGTCTGGATTCTGGATGGAGGTATTTTTGACCATTCTTCCATACAAAATCTCTCCAGTTCAGTTAAATTTGATGGCTGCCGAGCATGGACAGGCTACTCCAAATCATCCCATAGATTTTCGATGATATTCAAGTCAGGGGATTGTGACGGCCATTCCAGAACATTGTACTTCTTCCTCTGCATGAATGCCTTTGTAGATTTCAAACTGTGTTTTGGGTCATTGTCTTGTTGGAATATCCAACCCCTGCGTAACTTCAACTTTGTGACTGATGCTTGAACATTATCCTGAAGAATTTGTTGATATTGGGTTGAATTCATCCGACCCATGACTTTAACAAGGGCCCCAGTCCCTGAACTAGCCACACTGCCCCACAGCATGATGGAACCTCCACTAAATTTGACAGTAGGTAGCAGGTGTTTTCCTTGGAATGCGGTGTTCTTCTTCAGTCCAAAGCACTTTGTTCCAAAATGAATCTGGCTTGTCTAAATGAGCATTTGCATACAACAAGCGACTCTGTTTGTGGCGTGAATGCAGAAAGGGCCACTTTCTCATCACCCTGCCATACAGATGTTCTTTGTGCAAATTGCGCTGAATTGTAGAACGATGTACAGATACACCATCTGCAGCAAGATGTTCTTGCAGGTCTTTGGAGGTGATCTGTGGGTTGTCTGTAGCCATTCTCACAATCCTGTGCATATGCCGCTCCTGTATTTTTCTTGGCCTGCCAGACCTTTTGGGTTTAACAGCAACTGTGCCTGTGGCCTTCCATTTCCTAATTACATTCCTTACAGTTGAAATTGACAGTTTAAACCTCTGAGATAGCTTTTTGTAGCCTTCCCCTAAACCATGATACTGAACAATCTTTGCTTTCAGATCTTTTGAGAGTTGCTTTGAGGATCCCATGCTGTCACTCTTCAGAGGAGAGTCAAAGGGAAGCACAACTTGCAATTGACCACCTTAAATACCTTTTCTCATGATTGGACACACCTGTCTATGAAGTTCAAGGCTTAACAAGCTACTCCAACCAATTTGGTGTTGCGAATAATCAGCATTGACCAGTTACATGCATTGAAATAAGCAAAATTACAAGGGTACCCAAATATATATGTGTGTATATATATATGTGTGTGTATATATATATATATATATATATATACATATATATTTGTGTGTGTGTGTGTGTGTGTGTGTGTGTGTATATCTGTAGTACTAGGGTATTGTACCATGTTAGCCATTATGAATGTAGAGAAAAGCTGAAGAAGGGGCCTGAGTTGCCTCGAAAGCTTGCATATTGTGATCTTTTTAGTTAGCCAATAAAAGGTGTCATTTTGCTTGGCTTTTCTCTCTCTCTCTCTCTCTCTCTATATATATATATATATATATATAGTCAGGCCAAAGGAGCCCCAACTAAATAATGAGTGCTGTACGAGCTCATACTTTTCATGTTCATACCTTTCAGTTGGCCAACATTTGTAAAAATCCTTTTTTTGCATTGGTCTTAATTGATATTCTAATTTTCCGAGATACTGAATTTGAGACTTTCATTAGTTGTCAGTTATAATCATCAACATTAAAAGAAATAAACATTTGAAATACATCAGTCTGTGTGTAATGAATGAATCTAATATACAAGTTTCACTTTTTGAATGGAATTACTGAAATAAATCAACTTTGTCATGATATTCTAAATTTATGACCAGCATCTGTATATATATATATATATATATATATATATATATATATATATATATATATATATATATATATATATATATATATATATATGTATATATTTACATTGTGATTGGAATGGTCCTAACAGATGACACTGCAATTGTGACCCACTGGGCTGGTTACTTTGAGCAGCTTTTTAATGCTCATTCACCATCTGTGATGTTGAACATCTCTAGGTCCATAGTTCTTGAGGCTGATCCTCCGATTAGCTGTTAACTGCCCAGTCTCACTGAGATTGCACAGGTGGTGAACTAACTGAGGGTAGGGAAGGCTGCAGAGTTCTGTGGTATCATGGGTGAACCTCTCTAGGCTGGTGGTAAGACTTTCCTCCTGGCATTTCCAGCAATCTTTGCTTCTATTTGGGAGATGGGCATCATCCCAACTGACTGGAAAACAGGACTTGCCATCCCTGTCTGGAAAGGGAAGGGTGATTACCTGGATTGCTGCAACTAAAGGGGAATAACACTGCTCTTGGTGCCAGGTAAGATCCTTGCCAGGGTCATCCTGAATGGGATCCGTGATCACTTGCTCACCTACCAGTGACCGGAACAGTCTAGTTTTATGCCTAAAAAGTCTACCATCGACTGCATCCTGGCGCTGAGTGTTCCCATGGAGCGCAAACGCAAATATTGGCAGAGTTTATTTTCAGTCTTTGTCAATTTTCATAAATCGTTCAACTCAGTTGATCAAACTGCTCTGTGGGACATCCTGAGACTTTGTGAAATCCCCTCATGGTTGCTGGATATCACGGCTGGCCTGTACACTGGTACTGTGAGTGCTATGCAGAGTGGAGGCAGGACCTCTGCATTTTTCTCAGGGGTGTGTTCTTGCTCCTACTCTGTTCAGTGCTTGCATGGACTGGGTGTTTGGCAAGGTTGTTGGTTCCAGCAGCTGTGGGGCATCTGTTGATGTAGAAAGATTCCCTGATCTTGACTTTGCTGATGATGCTGTGATCTTCGCGGAGTCAATGAAGGCTTTGATCTGGGCTCTCAAGAGACTGAGTGAGGAGTCTGAGTGTCTGGGCTTGCAAGTGTCCTGGATAAAAACTAAGATCCAGGCCTTTAATGACCTCTTGAGGACAGCCATCAGCAGTGTGTCTGTCTGCGGAGAGAGTGTTGACCTTGTCAAGAGGTTTACTTACCTCATCAGTGACATTCATGTCTCTGGTGACTCTTCCTATGAAGTCAGTAGATGGATTGGGAGAGCATGGGGGGTCATGAGGTTGCTGGAAAGGGGTGTGTGGCGCTCCCGATATCTATGCAAAAGGACGAAGGTCCAAGTCTTTAGAGTCCTGGTGTTTTTGTTACATGGTTGTGAGATATGGATGCTATCCAGTGACCTGAGATGAAGACTGGACTCTTTCGGTACTGTGTCTCTTCGGAGCATCCTTGGGTACTGGTGGTTTGATTTTGTGCCGAATGAGCAGTTACTCACGGAGTCCCAAATAAGGCACATTACCTGAATTGAAAAGGAGTATCAGTTACGGCATTACGGCCATGTAGCGCAATTTCCCTAGGGTGATCCAGCTCATAGCATCCTCGTTGTTGAGGACCTGAGCAGCTGGAACAAACAAATATTTGGCTGTGGCAGATGGATGGTCATTTCCGGGAAGTGGGACTGGACCAGGTGTCTGCCTGAGGTGTTGCCAAACGGAATCCTGAACTCTTTTGTCATGTGGTGGGTGCAGCAATGTATTATACAAGTGCATACTCCCCAACCTTGATGTTTTAATGAAACATTTTGGACAATTTGTTACATTTTTGCCTTAAGCTTTAGAATTGTATGTGTTAATTTAATTAGTACTATTAATAATATCTTAACAAAACATACCTGGATATTTATAAGGAAACTGTTTTAACTTTAATGTTGATTAGATTAGATTAGATTAGATGCCATTTTATCATCATTGACATTATCATTAATTTTATTGATTATTTAAATGCAATACAATTTAGCATTTTGCTGATTGAACAAAAACTGAATTTTAAATATCAGGGACTACATTGGCCTTAAGAATTACATTCTATGTTCTTGGATTGCAACTGTGTTGACTGTTGTATATTAGCTGTGCAATGCCCTGTTTACCGAATAAATTCTTTTGTGTTTCTGCTTTCAGTGTTGAGTATTTGGTGTATTTTGAAATATATTTTAGTACTTTCCTTTGGTGATTATACTATGTGATAAAATAATATATTCATATATTATAATTTTGTATTTTGTTATGCCAATATTTGGGTGGCATTTTTTCATCACTAATGCTGGTATTTGCTCAGATCATTCACAGCTCCTTCCATGAAGCTCCAATGACCTTTTCTATATCTTGTGCTTTGACTTCACATTCACACCACCAGCTCCCCCTCACACCACTCAGTTGTGGTCAGAAGCAACACCTTCTGCACTTAGTGTTCCCAGTTCAATGAATGGATCCGAGCCAGGATGCTTCCTGCAACTTGTTGGCAGCCACATACCCAGTCGTATGGATTTAAGCAAAGGTGCAGATATTGTAAGAGTAACAGGTTATTCTTTTTAAGTGGTTGATCATGTCTTTTCTATCTCTCACTGGTCTTCCCACTCTAACACACACACACACCCTCTGTTCAACTCCTTTTATGACCAGATGGCTCCAACCCTTTTAGTCTGCAGGCTCTAAGCCCCACCAAACATTTTAATTCCAAAACAACCACAGATATGATGGTTTAGAAGCAGTAAAAGCACATTTCAAGGTTGTACAGTCACTTCCTACGTCGTCTACTGGAAAAGCAGAAGAGAATAAATAAAGTTAGATCATGACAGGTTATACCTTTAGGGCTAATATTTAACCAACAATACTTTGAATACACCTCCTTGAATGTTTAGATACCCAATATTTAGCCTGCTGTTGAACCCCAAGACTCAAGTGAAGATGTGCCTGTACTGAGACAGCACCTAGCTCTGGACTGAGATGACACCTAAGGGGGTTAGACAAAAAAAACTCCTAGACTACTATACAAATAATAACTATTCTTTAGAGGACTTTTATTTTTGCATAACATAGGGGAAAAAGAAAGGGCTAAAATTTCTGCCCATATTTGGATGGGTAGTTATAATTTCTTGTCTCATTGGTTGGCACCCACAGTTTAACTGTAGAGGGTTTGCCTCATCACAAAACTATCTTTTATCCTCAAGAACTGTTTTTACTTCCCTAGAAAAAATATTACATTGTTAACTGATTTACTAAATGGCTTTCACCCTCCAAATTTTTATACTGTATGATGACTGTACTTTAAATTATAGTCACCGATTATAAAGGGAAAAATATTGTAAACTAGAAAAGGAAACATTTAGTCCAAACTGCATACTTGTAGTATTTAGACAACACCTATAACAAACAATTCTGTAAAAATACCACCAAAGAAGAATGTATTTACTTAGCTTGGAAACTTTATTCAGTCCCTGGGAGCTTCTTTCTAAAAACTCACCCAACCTGTCTTGAAAGCTTTGCTGTGTCTCAGCATTCAAAAACAAATACAGTCATTGTACTGGTAAAAATCCTTCTGTAAATGCCCTTCACTAATCTTTCTATGGGTTTTGTTAAAACAGGTTCTGAGAATATTCATCCTAACTTTTGCTGATAACATTGTGAATTAATGAAGTGTTGGTGTGGGAATAAAATTGTGTAGCAATGTGTTTGTCAGCCAAACTTCCAAAGAGGGATATAGATATTCAGGTCTGGTTTCATTGTTAGGTAAGACATAAACGGGCTAATCCTGTTTTAGCTCAATGAAACTATGTGAAGAATTCTACTGGGTGTTTTAGGTTACCCATGTTGAATGATTTAAGGAAGTGCTAAAAGGTGCATATTCTTTAAGAGTTCAGTATTTCACCTAAATGACATCTGTTGAAACAGAACAGCACGTAATGAAGCATAATCGACTCCAAACCCCCACTGTCACACAACTAAAACTAAATGTATGTAGTGCCTTGGTCATAATAAAAAAGTCACTGAATGCACCTTACAACCAATAATAAAAAATTCATGAAACAATAAGATGAGACAACAGGAAACATTAATGCCAGAATATAATTAGATGAAAGCCTGGTCCAAACTACTAACATTTATTGAAGAAAGTTAAGGATTATATATTCTGACCAGTCTTTGAAAATTCATCCATGCAACCTTATTCTTTACCTTCTTTTCCTGTTCACAAGAGAGAAGCCTGTAACAGCAAGGGTGAAATCTGCTATTTACAGGACATAAAACATTCAGAGGGCACAGTGATTTAAGTTTTCCAGTCCATGTCAGCCATTTTGTTCAATATATTTTTATAAAGTGATTTTACGTTTGAGAGCTCAAAGCACTTTAAACTTACATTTATGTCTGTCTTTATTTTGGATTCTTCCCTTCATTGCCTTGATGATTACGTGGAAGGCATTGTTGTTTTATTTGCCTGGCTCATGGGTGCCACCATACCATTGTCCGGAAAATCGTTGGTCATGTCACTTAAGTTGAATGTCGTGTTTCTTCAGCACCGCATACCAATAAAACCTGATGACTTGAGCTCCTGGGTATACCAGTCTTTGGATGAAGTAAACATCAAATCACTTGCCCTTGCTACTTTTTTCCTTTAAAGTTTGGGCTACCTGACCTTAAATTTTATACTTTGACTAAGATTTTGTACCCTTTATTTTGATTTGACACTAAGCATTTTTAGTTTTTGGCAAGCAACCTTACTTATTTTTTTTCCTGATATTGTCTTTCTACTCCTCTTTAATGAAATGTTTTAATTAGGTTTTTCAGGATGAATGCCTCTTTTGCCATTCAGCACAACACAAACATTTAAAAGCATACAGTGTTAATGTAGTATAAAAAATAAGATTCACTAAGTGCACAAACACACTATCAGGCAAACAAATATAAGTACACATTAATCTATCTAGATTGTGTGATGAGATTCTTGGCTGGCTCGAGGTTGCTAAGGGGTAAGGATACCACCAAGATGGCACTGAGTAAGGCACATTCATGCAGAAAACCTCAAAACAAGTTAGGGAATCACTGCGGCAAAATTAGTGGCAGTGGAAGCATATTTTTCAAGGGCACTAGAACAAAACAGAGTGGCAGCCTTGAAGAAAACATGTAATAATCCCCAGGCAATCTGCCAGGTTTCTGTTGAAAGCTCTGTTCCTGGGTTTAGTTTTGTTATTTGTTTTATATTTGTTATATTTTAGATCAGTGGTTCCCAAACTCAGTCCTGGGGATTCACTGTGGCTGCAGGTTTTTGTTCCAACCAGATTCACAATCAGTGATAATAATCGACTGATCTCGTTTAATTAGCTGGTCTTTTTTACTCTTCTCTTATTCTGCATTCAGAAAAACAACAGTATGGTTTTTACATTTAAAAGACATTTAGAGATATTTCTATTTTTTTCTAAAGCTATAAATGCTTAGCTCTCTTTTGTTGCTTTCCTATTATTTTCCCCTTTTCCTGTGTAATTTGCTCCATTCATTTAACCCTAATAGTGACACCAGCATAGCAGACACCCAGGATGATGAAAGCAGCAATGACTTCAGCGTCAGACCCGCTAATTAGTAAATAAACAATTAAATAACCAGAACACCTGGAAAAGCAGATTAAAAATTAGGTTGAAAATACTAGTAATGACTAAAAAAACTACAAATTCCCCATATAACTGCTTATTACATTTTAATTAAAATCTTCCAGACACAGAAACTGGGAAATAACGACTCACTTAATTAGGTTAAGAATCCAATGAAAAATAAAACAAAAACCTGCAGCCACAGTGGGTCCCCAGGACCAAGTTTGAGAACCATTGTTTTAGATTATTTTGTTATTTTCATTAATCAAACTATTTGTGTTCATTTATTTTTTAGTATTTAATCATTTGTCAATAATTCTATTTTTGAATTCTCAGACTCCAGTTCCATCTTTGGCTTCTTTCTCTAAGATTTTCAGTCTTTTGTATTTATATTTGTCCATTTAAAGTCCATTTGACTTTTCATTTTACTCAATTATTGTTTATTGATACCTAGTGACATAGACACCAGGCATGGGCTGACGTTCCAGCTTGGATAGGTTTTTTTTTACCTGGCCGGATGTCCAATTTAACGGAAGGTCAGGAGGAGGCTAATCACATGGACTATTTGCTCCCCCAAAACAATAGGTGACAATCTTCTTGAGCTATGGTGTCGACATGAATACCTGCAGAGCAGGCTGGGAATTGCAGTCCCGTGAGGTAGCCCTCTTGTGGTCTATGGGTGCCACCATGGGGAGCTGCAGGACAAGACTGTTCAAACTTTAAAGAACTTTTGCCTGAGCTGGAAGTGCTTCCTGCGTATGATGTGGTGGCAATGAAAGTACTCCTGGGTCCAGCATAAAAAAAGCCAAGTTTCCTGTATGGGTAGTAAGAGTTTGGGAGGAGAGAGGATGAGACTACGTGGGGGTGTGGAAGGAGAGAAGATTTGTATTGTACTATTATGGAAAGGATGTGGAGGTACTGCGTTTGGGGTGCTACTGAGCACCATACTGGCACACTAGCTTTAGTTTATCTAGCAACAATTATGTATTGATAAAATATTTTGTTTAGATCATTTGTTTGATCATTTTTTCAATGTTTTGTTTCTACAGTTTTTCTATTTGGTCTAATTTTCTTATTACTTATTTGAAAGCTATCAATTAATATTTCTCCTCTTTGTAACTATATTAATTATTGGTAAAGTAGTCTTTATATATCCCTTTTTTAACAAGTTTAGTTCCCCCCCCCTCCCAAGTTATTGTTTTTGTGTTAATTGATTTGTTGGGTGTTTATTGGGTATTTCGCTGTTATGTCCAATAAAGTCATTTTGATAACTTAATAAGTGTATTGGTGCTTATATTTTTTTATTCTTATATTATTTTCCTTTTACCATGAGAACAATTCATAACACAATCCAGCCATTGCCAACAG
Source organism: Erpetoichthys calabaricus (assembly GCF_900747795.2). Classification (NCBI taxonomy): domain Eukaryota; kingdom Metazoa; phylum Chordata; class Cladistia; order Polypteriformes; family Polypteridae; genus Erpetoichthys; species Erpetoichthys calabaricus. The sequence continues at coordinate 58,094,692 of NC_041410.2, read as the reverse complement.
TTCCTAATTTTCTGTGGAGACAGGGGGAAAGACAAAGGAGTCCCAATTGTGTTTCTTTCCACACAGTATCACAGAAACGATGAGCAGCATTGTTCATAATGCCACACGGCTTTGCTTTCATTCCCTCCTTTGCTCCTACTTCCAGAGCATCCAGAATGCATCCCATTACTGAATCTGCCTTTTTAATTAGTTGATTTGGTGGGCCACTCTTGAGGAAGTGATGTTACCAGCCCAGCACACCACAGCATAGGAAATTGCACAGGCCATCGCGGAGTTGTAGAAGATATGAAGGATGTCATTACCAACATTAAAGGAACACAATCACCTAAGAAAAAATAGTCTGCTATGCCCTTTCTCATATAGTTCCTCTGTGGTATGAGACCAGATTTTCACTAATATGTACCCCCAAGTACTTGTCGTAGGGAACCACTTCCTCATCCACTCCCTAAATAGTGACTGAACATAGAAGCTCTTTGGCGTAATGAAGGTCACTAACCAGTTCTTTCATCCTGCTGATATTAAGTTGCAGACAATTCTTTATGCACCAATAACCAATGTTCTCTACCTGACTCCTACACTCTGTTTCATCCCCCTTCTCAATACTCACCCCATTAGTGCAGAATCATCTGAGAAGTTCTGCAAATGACATGATCTAATATTATACTTACAGTCTGAGGTGCACAAAGTGAAGAGAAATGAAGACAGAACTATCCCTTGTGGTGCTCCAGTATTGTTGTGACAAAGGCACAGTGAGCCAGAATTTCACCCTTGGAACACTTGGTTTGGGAGGTTACTGAAACTCCAATTCTGATCTGAGCTTTTATTTTGAAAAGACTGCCAACGTTTTGGGGAACACAGGAAGGGCTTCTATGTTGATAGAAAGTGCAACAGGAAGATCATCATTCCTCCTGAGGAAGGACAAATAGAAAAGGACAAATAGAAGAGGGGAAAGAAGAGATCCTCCATGGGTTGGGGGAGATAATACAGGCCTGAAGAGGAGAGGAGTAATAGTCTTAAGGATTACAAAAGAACTACAAATTATGACAAAGTGGTTGTGGAGATCTAGATGGGATGGAGAAGCTTCCAGATAACGTAAATAACAGATGGTACTTACTGGATGTTCCCTGAAGCTAGACAAAAGGAAAAAAAAAAACAACCAGCATTGGATGGAGTTAAGATGGTCCACAAGGAATGGGTGAGAGCAGTCATATTTTGTAATGGAAACAAAGACTATTCCCGGGGTTTACTAGGAATTTCAAAGACTCATTTTTTCTTGATATTATGTAACCTTGGTACCACGGTAGTCATAGATATGTATATTCCAGTAGTTGTAGTTATTGATGAATGCATTTTAAAATTCTAAATATATTTTGGTTGTTTTGTTCTACACTATAAATTAAAGAGTTACAGTTGTTTTTTTTTAACGGTCTAGAAGTCAACCTTGCTGTGTTAATAATTCAACTTGGGGATAGTTGAATGTTACATTGTTAACATTTATAATAGAGACACAGTCCTTGAGTCTCACAAATTGTGGTCTGTCCAATAGATTGTCCATTATCCAGGACACTATAGGCTCATCCACCTGCATATCTGAGTTTACCCCTTAACAGGGATGACTGGAGAATTAAAAAAATAATAATAATCCTTTCAGTGCTGCCAGTTTTATCTAGGTGGGAAACGGTATTATGGAGCAGATAGATAATTGCATGTTCTACTCTAATTTCTGTCTAATAAGCAAACAGCTGTGGGTCCAAGTTGTCTTTCATTAAAAGTCTCATTAGAGGACTCATATAGTCCATAATCAGCCACTCAAAAGTCTTCATAATGTGCAATGTGCATGGCACTGGCCTGTGGTCATTAGATGAAGAGGCTCCTGCCTTCTTTGGAACAGAAACAATAAATGATGATTTCCAAGGCAGCATTACTATTTGCGGCCTTAGTGACAGGCTGAACAGGTGACATAAGACAGAACTCTATCTTTATAACTCAAGGACTGGTTTCATCTGGTGTCCCGCAGGTTTTCCTATGCCTCCTTAGTTGTCTCCTCACTCGGTCATCAGTTATGGACAGACCATATATACAACAGAGGTTTACTCAAGTGGTAGTAATGATTGAAATGGTGGATGGGGTAACTGGTCATTAGTGGTGGTGGAAGTAGGGGAAATATATTACAAATTAGTTTAAGGCATTATCCTCGCCCACATTCCATTCTAGCATCTGAGCCAAGGATTGCTTGAGACCAATAATTATGTTATATTCTGAGTTTGTTTTGTATTTTAGTTTTGTAAGCTTCCTTTCTTTTACTCAGCTTGTCCTTCGGTACTTGCTTTATGCTCCTTAGGGCCTCTTTGTGATGAAATTTAAATGTTCTTGTCAACTCCTCATTCAGAAGACTTCTTAACTTGTCTTGTTGTTTAATAAGCAGTACACTGTAATTGAGGGCACAATAATAGCAAAACATAAGTAAATAATGTGGGAGGTGGGAGTAAGATAAATAAGACTGCGATCAGTTCTGTCCAAACATGCAACAGGTTTACATTTAAACAGGGGTGGAAGTAACGAATTACAACTACTCACGTTACTGTAATTTAGTACTTTTATCGGGTACTTGTACTTTTATGAGTATATTTTAAAATCTGTAATTTTACTTGTATTTAAGTATGAATTAAAGTAAAGAATCTATTTCGCTACAATTAAAATGACAATTCGTTCCTGAGTACGCCAAAAATTTGAATTAACATTCAGACTTTTGACAGGCATTTCGGTAGCCAATAAAAGTATCCGATGGCAAACGGACCAATGACCCCTGATATTTGGACTTGAAAAAAGCACCCGCCCCCGCTGCATCAGGTTTTGATCATAATCGCACAGTGAAGGAGCTCGGAGTAATTTAAGGATTGAAGGTTTGGAGAAACAAACTTCATGGAGGACAGCAACATTCAAAGCAGTGAAAAACATCAAGAAATACTGGACGATGAGTGCCCCTGGCCGCACCTGGAGGAGCTGTTCACGTACAGAGGGAGGAAAGGAGACAGCGTGCTAATGCAGTGCAAACTTTGTTTGCCATCTGCGATGATTTCGGCATACAAGACTTCAGCCTCTAATCTCAAAAAACACATTATGGTAAGAAAACTTACAGCGATTTTTTTGTTATACTATTTTCATTTTTTAATATGTCTAAGGTAACTAGCTTGTCTACTTGAAGCCAACAAATGTCATCCGTTAGCCTGCGATTCAAGTATAACTGAGCTAGCTAACCTATGTACGCGCTCGCACGCACGCATGCATATTTTATATTAAAAAATACTATCACAAAATATTAGGGGAACCACTGTAATATTTATATGTCATTGAAATATATTATTATCAGGCATGGTTTAGACATCTATGTCATCAGGAAGGCACCAGAAAAAGGGACCTCAAAGTTTACTATTATTGAAGTTAATTTAGAGCACGGCCGCCGTGAATGTCAGAGCTGTAATAAATAAAGTTCCCCTGCATACGCCATCATTTCATTTTTCACAATTTGTGAAAACAAGACACCACTTTCATTATCTTAAGGTTATCTCAGTATTTTCAGACACTTAACCCTCAAAGATCCGCTGCGGCGACAACAACACAGTCAGCCACATATAGAAGCTGTAGCAGGCTCAGTTTTAAAGCTAAAGAAAAGATACTTGTATCGCCTAAATCCATAAGAATAAAGGTGCCAGCTATGCACCCATGATATTTAGAGCTAATTTTTAGTGATGCCCTTATAATCTCGGGAATTAAGGTATCAGAATGAAATTGCTTGTGGTGCTACCCAAGTATTAGCTTTAAAGACATGCCCACATAATACCCACTCTCACCTCGGAGTACTGCACTCTCTACACATCCTTCTGCTGATACCAACATAGGAGAGACATCCCCACCCACAATTACAGCAGCGAAAGTGAGCAGAGAGCTGAGGAAACTTCGTGCCAGCAAAGCAGCAGGTCCAGATGGAGTATCGCCACGACTGCTGAAGGTCTGTGCATCAGAGCTGGGGGGTCCTCTACAGCGCATCTTCAACCTGAGCCTGAAACAGGGGAAAGTCCCCGAGGCTTTGGAAACATCTTGCATCACCCCCAGTCCCCAAAGGTATCACGTCCTGGTGAGCTGAATGACTTCCGGCCTGTCGCTCTAACATCACATGTGATGAAGACCATGGAGCGGCTGCTGCTTCACCACCTGAGGCCACAGGTCCAACACGCCCTCGACCCTCTGCAGTTCGCATACCAGGAGAAAGTGGGAGCGGAAGATGCCATCATCTATATGCTACACCGATCCCTCTCCCACTTGGACAGAGGCAGTGGCACTGTAAGAATTATGTTTCTAGACTTCTCTAGCACCTTCAACACCATCCAACCTCTGCTCCTTAGGGACAAGCTGACACAGATGTGAGTAGATTCATACCTGGTGGCATGGATCATGGACTATCTTACAAACAGACCTCAGTATGTGCGTCTTGGGAACTGCACGTCTGATATTGTGGTCAGCAACACAGGAGCGCCACAGGGGACTGTACTTTCTCCGGTCCTATTCAGCCTATATACATCGGACTTCCAATACAACTCGGAGTCCTGCCATGTGCAAAAGTTTGTTGATGACACTGCTATCGTGGGCTGCATCAGGAGTGGGCAGGAGGAGGAGTATAGAAACCTCATCAAGGACTTTGTTAAATGGTGCGACTTAAACCACCTACAACTGAACACCAGCAAAACCAAGGAACTGGTGGTGGATTTTAGGAGACCCATGCCCCTCATGGACCCCGTGATCATCAGAGGTGACTGTGTGCAGAGGGTGCAGACCTATAAATACCTGGGAGTGCAGCTGGACGATAAATTGGACTGGACTGCCAATACTGATTCTCTGTGCAAGAAAGGACAGAGCCGCCTGTACTTTCCTTAGAAGACTGGCATCCTTCAACATCTGCAGTAAGATGCTGCAGATGTTCTATCAGATGGTTGTGGCGAGTGCCCTCTTCTACGCAGTGGTGTGCTGGGGAGGCAGCATTAAGAAGAAGGATGCCTCACGCCTGGACAAACTGGTGAGGAAGGCAGGCTCTATTGTTGGCATAGAGCTGGACGGTTTGACATCCGTAGCAGAGCAACGGGCACTCAGCAGGCTCCTATCAATTATGGAGAATCCACTACATCCACTAAACAGTGTCATCTCCAGACAGAGGAGCAGTTTCAGCGACAGACTGCTGTCACTGTCCTGCTCCACTGACAGACTGAGAAGATCATTCCTCCCCCAAACTATGCGACTCTTCAATTCCACCAGAGGGGGTAAACGTTGAACATTATTCAAGTTATTGTCTGTTTTTTTTTTTTACCTGCATTTTTTATTACTCTTTAATTTAATATTTTTTGCTGCTGGAATATGTGAATTTCCCCCTGGGATTAATAAAGTATCTATCTATCTATCTATCTATCTATCTATCTATCTATCTATCTATCTATCTATCTATCTATCTATCTATCTAATCCCACGCAATTTGGGGCAAAGAAAAAATTTTTTTTGCATGCAGCATTTATGTAAAATTTGCCTCATTTTTAATATTCCTGCACACTGGGGCCAAATACACAGTATTTGACTGTACTGGAATTGCATAAATGGGTTTGACTGGAGAAATTTACCCCCCCCCCCTAAAATATTAAAATGGATGTATGGTTGGTTTCTAATGATTAAACAAATTTACCACACTTCATTCTAAACAATCAAAGTTTAGCTTAAATAATTACTATAGGTGAATGATTTTTTTTTTTATTTATGTTTTTTCTTTACTGTTGAAAGTAGTGATACGAGGAAGTGATGTTTAGAGTCTGACTGATATATAGTTTGGCTGATATAATTTATATTTTCCTTTGTATAATTCTTCTGTGATCTTTCCAGAGGAAACATCCATCAAAGATTGATCAGTACCATGACATCATTGCAACATCAGCTAGTCGTCAACGGAAGACCACAGCCACACCAAACAAGCTCTCAGCAAGTAAGCAAGCCAAGTTACCAGATGTGATGTTGGCACCTGTAAGCAAACTAGTCCCTCAAGCAACTGTTGACAAGCTTATCATCAATTTCATATGTGAAGGTCTAAAGCCATTTGCAGTAGTTGAACAGCCAGCTTTCATGAATTAATTACCACATTGCAACCTCATGCCAAAGTCATCTTCAGGTCCACTGTTCGTACCAGAATCTGTGACACTGCTGAGGACATGAAGACAACTATAATTGCAGAATTGGGTAAAGCCAAATTTGTTGCAACCACTACTGATTGTTGGTCAGCTCATCAGAAAAGTTACCTTGGCGTCACTTGCCATTGGATAGAGGAAGAGTCCTTGGAAAGAAGATCTGCAGCACTAGCGTGCAAAAGATTGAGAGGGTCTCACACATTTGACATGATTGCTAGTGCTCTTGATGATGTCCATTGCCAATACAAGATTAGAGACAAAGTTGTAAGGACGACAACTGATAGTGGATCCAACTTTATCAAAGCTTTCCATGTGTTTGGGGCACAGAATGATGCAGAGGTAGATGAGGATGAAGCAGACTTGGATGCTCTTGATGTGAGTGACCATACTGAATATCATGATACAAGTGTAATCCTTGATGAAGACTCTGGTATGGAATATCAACTACCCCCACATCAACGATGTGCATGTCACCTGTTAAATCGTGTGGCAACAGCAGATACAGCTCTTGCAGAGTGCATGAATGACACCTACAAAAGGCTTTTCCGTGCAACCTTTGCAAAATGCCAGGGCATTTGGAACAAAACTGGGCAATCTCATTTGGCTAGTGAAGTAGTAGAGGACAAGTGTGGGCTACAGATCATTCGTCCCAGTGCAACACGGTGGAATTCAACCTATCTTGCCATTGAAAGAATAATACACATCATTGACGAGAAGGGGGAAGATGCCATGAGAAGTGTATGTGACGAATTCAAGGTGAAAATGTGAGTAATATTAAGTACCATTTATGCAGTCTCATCCTATTAAAGTCATAATTGGCTTAGTTGTTTATGTTATACACGTTTTATCTTCCAGGTTGAGTCCTGCAGAAGTTGCATTCCTCCGGGAGTATTTCATCACCATGAAGCCGCTGGTAAAAGCTTCAAACATTCTCCAGTCAGAGTCCAGCACCTACATGGGATGGCTGCTGCCAGTAATCCACCAACTTCTATCAAAACTGAACAGGCTGGAGACATCGAGCAAGACCTGCATGCCACTCATCAAAGCCCTGCAAAATGGCCTGCAGAAGCGTTTTGGACAGATGATGGCGGATCCAGACTTGGCTGCTGCTGCAGTCCTTTTACCCAAGTTCAAGACATCCTGGACTGACAGAGCAGATGTTATAGAGGCTGGTAAGTTCAAATTTATATATTTGCATGTTGCTATGACTGCATACTGGTATAAGTGTATATATGTTATATCTCAGTCATGATAGTTCCTCAAAATATTAAAGTATCATTTGTTGTGGGTATTTAAAAATAGTCACATAAATTAAAGTAATTGTGTTCCAATTACAGCCTTGACATACCTGAAACAACATCTTGAAACCACGGAGCATGAGAGTGAGCATCAGCAGAGAGAGTCATCTGATGATGATGATTTCTTCTCCAGACCACTCTCCAGAATGATGCAAAGTCCCATTGAGCTTGATGGTTACCTTGCATGTGCCTCGGACAGCATGGAGCTGCTTCACTCCTTCCCAGCAATCAAGAAGCTGTCTCTTAAGCTAAACACAGCTCTGCTTGCATCAGCTGCATGCGAACGGCTTTTTAGCTGTGCTGGTCGACTATTCACATCCAAACGAAGCCGGATAGACTCTATGAATTTTGAAAATCAGCTTTTGCTGAAACTTAACAAAAGGTTCAGAAAGTGAACTGTCCAAGACATGTTTCTTATGTCCAAGGCTTTAAGGCCCTTGCCCAGCTGTTTGTTTGCAGTACTCTGGTAAAAGTTTACACTACAGGCAAAACTCCTGTTTAATCTTTGTTTGTTTAGAAAACAAATTTCTTAAATTTGATCCATTCATATACTTCATCAGTAATGTAGAAATATTTGTAGTAGCTGTTTTCCCACATGGTTCTCCGATTTGATTCAATGGTTTTTGATAATTCATTAAATATCATCGTCCAAAAAGTAACTAGTAGTCTGAGTAGTTTTTGAGATGAGTAATTTGTACTTTTACTTAAGTGCATTTTAACACTAGTACTTTTACTTGTAATCGAGTATTATTTCAGCAATGTAACAGTATCTGTACTTAAGTACAAATTTTCAGTACTCTTTCCACCACTGCATTTAAAGGCATCTTTAACATTTCAACAGAACAGGTCCAGCTTGTTATTTCCTTCCTAAAGCCAAACGGATGGAAGTTTGACATTTGTTCCTTCCAAAATCACATGGTTAAAGTCACCACATATTATAAAAGCTGGGTCTGACTGATTCATCATTAGAGTGTTGGTAACGGAGTGGATCATTTCTCCATTTACAGAGGGAGGAATATAAACATTAGCAACGATGATGTACTGTTACTTATCTCCCTGGGAAAATAACATGAATAAATTCTAACAGTTTCAATGTTTTAATTACAAATTTTACCATTATCAACTACGTGGATGATCACAGACCCCCTCCTATATTTTTTACACATGGCTTAAATATAATAAAATCCTTCCAGCATAAAAATCATATCAGGTATATCAGACTTAAGCCAGCTTTCTATAATACACAAAATGCCACAGGACTTGTACATGCCATGACCTGCTATGACAACACACAGTTCTTCGCTCTTTTTTGAGAGTGATCAAACACTGCACATTATAATAGAAGGCAGATCAGGTCTTTATATTTTCTGCTTTGCTTTTATGTTCACTGCAGCTCTTCATCCTCTCAAGCTTTTGCATTAGGGTGAAACAAAGCTGTTTAGGTGCTTAAGATTGCAGTGCTAGTAGCAAAATACAGAAATATTTAATAGAACCTACTTTTACCTTCTCAGTTGTTTTTTCATTTTCAGGTGTTGCAGGCATAACGAAACCTTCATGTTCTGTTCGCTCTCCCTGTGATTTCTCCTGGGTTTGCAGGCAGTTGAGATGAGACAGTGCAAGGGTTTGTGATGACTGTAGCAGATATTTGGTAAATTCAATATCATTTTATTTAGTCTTGAGTTGCTACTATCAATGACTGTGAGATCTAATCTTAATCAAAACTAGCAAATTAAACAAGTTTGGAAACAAGAAGAAAAACAGAAAGAGCACAGAACTTCTGTAAAAGGCTACCAGCTTTGCCTCATACCCATACAGAAACGGACATACACAGTCATGATTTTGAAAGTCATGTTCAGAAATGCCTACAAAAGTGTACATTTCTTGGAAAACTGAAATTTGATGCATTGACAGTTCTTAGATATACATTATATACATACAAATACACACACCTATAAATAAAAACAACATAATTTATTTATATAGCACATTTTCATACAGCAGTGTAGCCCAAAGTGCTTTACAAAATGATAAAAAGATAGTTACAAGAAGAGAAGACACTTAAAAATAAGCAATTATATTAAAGAATAAATAACATCACAACAAGGCAAAGTCAAATGGCCAGGAGGACAGAAAAACAACAAAAAAAAAACTCCAGTTAGGCTGGAGAAAAAAAATGATACCTGCAGGAATTCCAAGGCCAATAGTCCACCCAAGCCCCCACTGGGCATTCTACCTAACATAATTATTCCTATATCAAACTTCATAGATTTCATGTTTCACATGATGGAATCTGATGGAGTTGTTCTTGTGGACAGCTGAGACACCCACCTTCATTCCATCATCTAAGGGGGCTGCATGGCGGCTGGATCAGATGGTGATGGCACGGAACACCACAATAGAAGAACTGGAGAAAACAATACAGAATAATGGATATTAGTACAGAAGTACTAAGTAAGGAAAGTTAAGAAACCTGATGTGCCCCACAAATTACTTTCCCATTTATAAAGCTGTGAATTACAAATGTTGACCCTGTAACATTTTCCCCCATATGTAGTACATATACATGTGGTGAATATGGTGTTCTATGTAGACTAAAATCAACTGTAATGCTTCTTCTGAAAATCAGGCTTCTAGCTGTTCCCAATGCCAATGTTGCTCCAATTTCAGTTGTTTTTGAGGCATGACATCATTTTCATAGACTCACACCCTAATATACTAAAACATAAACAAATCACACAGAAAGTGGTACAAATTGTATTAGTATTTCACTTACAGATACAAACCATTGGCTACTAATTGTAAAGCAAAAACCTGTTAATGAATATTTACTTAGTGTGTAATGGACTACTGCCCCATCCAAGCTGTGATCTCATTATGTAACAAATCCTATTAGTTAGACTCCTCTACATTATGAAACAATGAAGCCTAAGTTAACTAAATTTTCATCCATTTTACTAATCAATAAAAGGAAAAGAATAGTCCACAGAGTAGAGAAAAGGCTCAGATTATCCTTTTTAATCTGGTTTGATAAACTAATGGAACGCTATGTAACAGTGCCGTGTTTTTGCCCAGGGAAGGATATATACCTGTAATGTATCTTGAGTGCAGTGCTAGTAAGCAGTCAGGCCTCAAATTGAAAATGGGTGGGTGTGTGGCCCATCCATTTTACATACCTGAAGCTAGTGCCATAAAATTAATTCAGATTTTAATAGATTTTCTTCTCTCAGTGTGTCTCATCTTACACTCTTTCTCTTCCTGTACTTTAAGTCAAATCTAAAGCCAAATAAGGCTTGTAACTGCTCTGGCTAATTAGACTTTCAAGCAGCCATTATTTAGTTGGGGAAGCCCATTGATCTTATTAACTTTCCTAAATTAATCATGCATACTGTTGTCATAAGCTTGACAAAAAGACCCAAAAAGGTTTGGGGCAGCCACCCGTATATTATTTTCCTGGCTGCAAAATTGGATGGCTAATCATAGTACAGGTTAGAGTCCACAACAGAACTGATCTGAGAATGTCAAAATGGTGGTTTTAAAGGGAAACGGAGGAAGTGACGTCATCAGTGGGACCGGAAGTGGTGTCATCATGGCCGGGACTGGGAGTGACATCATCAATGAAGTGGTGTCATCAGGCCCAGCACCGGAAAGTGACATCATCAATGGAGCCGGAAATGAAAGTGTCATCATCAGGGCCAGACAAAATTTCCTGTTATTGGTCTGCAGAGAAATGATATAAAGAGTCAGTGTACTCTGCCACTCCCTGGTCTGACATGGAATTACTCTCATTCAAGCCCTTTAGCTGCCTCCCACGCACATGTGTCTGACAAGGCCCCCCCCTCAGTCCAGACTGAGATGTTGTGCACCCAAGAATGAGCATCGGTATTGGCATGGAGAGAACCTCGATGATGAATGAGCAAAAACTTGTGAGGCTGCAGATCAAGAAACCACCTGGTGACCCGCAGATTCGCCATCCACTGTAATGGCGCATGATCTGTGACAAGGGAAAATACCCGGCCCAAGAGGAAGTACCTCAGATGCGTAATTGCCCATTTGATCGCCAAGGCCTCCAGCTCCACCACTACAACAACAACAACAACATTTATTTATATAGCACATTTTCATACAAAAAGTAGCTCAAAGTGCTTTACATAATGAAGAAAAGAAGAATAAAAGACAAATAAGAAATTAAAATAAGACAACCTTAGTTAACATAAAAAGGAGTAAGGTCCGATGGCCAGGGTGGACAGAAAAAACAAAAAAAAAACTCCAGAAGGCTGGAGAAAAAAATAAAATCTGTAGGGGTTCCAGGCTACGAGACCGCCCAGTCCCCTTTGGGCATTCTACCTAACATAAATGAAATAGTCCTCTTTGTAGTTACGGTTCTCACGGAGTCACTTGATGCTGATGGTTATACAGACTTCTGGCTTTTAATCCATCCATCATTGTTGGAACATCATGGTGCTTTGGGTAGATGGTGGTGGCACAAGCCACCACCAATAGGACACCGGAAAAGGAAACAGAAGAGAGAGTAGGGGTTAGTACAAATTTTGAATGAATAGTTATTATAATGAATTGGATATACAGAGTGTCAGGATTAAATTACAGTGAAGTTATGAGAAGGCCATGTTAAAATAATGTGTTTTCAGTAGTTTTTTAAAGTGCTCCACTGTATTAGCCTGGCGAATTCCTACTGGCAGGCTATTCCAGATTTTAGGTGCATAACAGCAGAAGGCCGCCTCACCACTTCTTTTAAGTTTTGCTCTTGGAATTCTAAGGAGACACTCAGTTGAGGATCTGAGGTTGCGATTTGGAATATAAGGTGTCAGACATTCCGATATATAAGACGGGGCGAGATTATTTAAAGCTTTATAAACCATAAGCAGAATTTTAAAGTCAATTCTGAATGACACAGGTAACCAGTGTAGTGACATCAAAACTGGAGAAATGTGTTCGGATTTTCTTTTCCTGGTAAGGATTCTAGCAGCTGCATTCTGCACTAACTGCAAACGATTGATGTCTTTTTTGGGTAGTCCTGAGAGGAGTGCATTACAGTAATCTAGCCGACTAAAGACAAACGCATGAACTAATTTCTCTGCATCTTTCGATGATATAAGAGGTCTAACTTTTGCTATGTTCCTTAGGTGAAAAAATGCTGTCCTAGTGATCTTATTAATATGCGATTTAAAATTCAGATTACAATCAACGGTTACCCCTAAGCTTTTTACCTCCGATTTGACTTTTAATCCTAATGCATCCAGTTTATTTCTAATAGCCTCATTGTATCCATTATTGCCAATCACTAAGATTTCGGTTTTTTCTTTATTTAATTTGAGAAAGTTACTATTCATCCATTCTGAGATACAGGTTAGACATTGTGTTAGCGAATCAAGAGATTTGGGGTCATCAGGTGCTATTGATAAATACAGCTGTGTGTCATCAGCATAGCTGTGGTAGCTCACGTTATGTCCCGAGATAATCTGACCTAATGGAAGCATGTAGATTGAGAAGAGCAGCGGACCCAGGATAGAGCCTTGTGGAACACCATATAGGATATCATGTGTCTTTGAGTTATAATTACCACAACTAACAAAGAATTTTCTCCCTGCCAGGTAGGATTCAAACCAGTTTAAGACACTGCCAGAGAGGCCCACCCATTGACTAAAGCGATTCTTAAGAATATTATGATCAATGGTGTCAAATGCGGCACTCAGATCTAAGAGGATGAGAACAGATAAATGGCCTCTGTCTGCATTTACCCGCAAGTCATTTACTACTTTAACGAGTGCAGTTTCTGTGCTGTGATTTGTTCTAAAACCTGACTGAAATTTATTCAGAATAGCATGTTTATTGAGGTGCTCATTTAACTGCATAATGACTGCCTTCTCTAGAATTTTACTTAAGAAAGGCAGGTTAGAGATGGGTCTATAATTTTCAAGAGCAGAGGGGTCGAGATTATTTTTCTTAAGTAGGGGTTTAACTACAGCAGTCTTAAGACAGTCTGGGAAGACCCCCGTATCTAATGACGAATTTACTATGTCAAGAACATTATCAATAAGCACACCCAATACTTCTTTGAAAAAATTTGTTGGTATTGGGTCAAGGGCACAGGTAGATGGTTTCATTTGAGAAATTATTTTATGTAAATCAGGTAAATCTATCCTAGTGAAAGACTCTAATTTATTTATTATGGAGTACTGGGGTTTCGGGGGATCCTTAGTGTTGGGGAGATATACTATGTTATTTCTAATATCATTAATTTTTTGATTGAAAAATACAGCGATAGCCTCACAGGTTTTACTGGAAGTACTTAGGAGGCATTCCTTTGAGTTACCTGGGTTTAACAGAAGATCAATTGTCGAAAGTAAGACTCTGGGATTACTAGCATTGTTATTTATAATCTTAGAGAAATAGCAGCGCCTCTCAAGATGGACTGTGTTATTGTATTCTGTTATTTTAACTTTTAATATCTCATAGTCAATAGTTAGTTTAGTCTTCCTCCATTTACGCTCAGCTCTACGGCATGTTCTCTTTAAATCAGACACTCTTTGGGTCTTCCAAGGTATAACAATGCTAGAAGATTTTTTAACTGTCTTTTCAGGTGCAACTATGTCAACAGCAGCCCTCACTTTAGTATTAAATCTTTCCACCTTACTATTTACATTCTCCTCGCTATTATAGTTGGCACTATAAACGGACTGATTGGTTAGAATGTTTGTAAGTTTTAAAGTTGCTGATGAGTCAAAGAAGCGTTTTTTAACAATATGCTTCTCATGAGTGTTTTCTATCATTATTTCTATATTAAAAAGTAGAAGAAAATGGTCTGAAAGACCCGTATCAATGACCTGCTTTATATCAACTTTTAGTCCTTTAGTAATTACTAAGTCTAACGTATGACCTGCTTTATGTGTAGGCTGATTAACGAGCTGTCTCAAATCAAAAGAGTCCAGGAGGTTCATAAATTCTTTTACTTTTTGGTCACATTGATTATCTACATGAAAATTAAAGTCGCCGACTATTAAGAGTGCGTCATAGTTCGTAATTAAGATTGACATCAAGTCAGAGAATTCCTCAAAGAAAGACGCGTTGAATTTAGGAGGTCTATACACGGATAATACTAGAACGTGAGAATCTCCCTGAATAACAATGGCGAGATACTCAAAAGACTTGAACTTACCAAAACTGATATTTTTACATTTTAACCTGCTAGAGTAAATGTTTGCTAATCCGCCACCTCTCTTTCCTTGGCGATCAGCACGAGTAAAACTGTAATCCGGAGGCGCAGATTCGATTAAAACAGCTGCGCCATCTGAGCTAAGCCACGTTTCACTTAGTGCAATAAAATCTATTTTTTTTTCACTAATAATGTCGTTGATAAAAAACGTCTTGTTAGTTAAAGCTCTAATATTTAATAGTGCCATATTCAATGTTTCAGAGGAGCAGAGATGAATACTATGTGCGTTATTGATATATGGAACAGGAATTAAGTTATTTTTATTAGCGCCGCTCTGCGTGTATTTTTTGTTTAATCTATGATCTGTTTTTACAGTTTTAATACATTGTTCATCTAAAGTAGTAACTACATACATACTACATACATACACTACATACCTGGTTTCTCATTCCAACAATTTCCGACTCAGGAACATGATTGGGTGTTTAACACCATCAATGCTCTGGCTCAGCATGGCACCAAGACCTGTGACCGAAGTGTCTTTCTGGAGAATGAAAGGCAGAGAAAAATTAGGAGCTTTCCAAACAGGTGCTGATGTTAGGGCCTGTTTTAACTCACTAAATGCAGTGTCTGCCTCATCAGTCCATACCACATTATTTGGGGCCCTCTTCTATGTTAAGTCAGTGAAGGGCGCTGCTCTTTCAGGAAATTGGGGCACAAACCGGCGGTAGTAAGCCGAGAAAGGCTTGGACTTGCCGCTTGGATTGCGGATGGGGCCATTTTAATATGGCATCTACTTTGGAGCACTGTGGCTTCACAGTACCCTGACCCACCAGGTACCCTAAATATTAGGCTTCATTCAATCTAAAGAAACATTTCTTGAGATTAATCCGAAGTCCGGCCTTACCACGTGTCCATAATACTGCTTGGACCTGCTGTAGGTGTTCTTCCCACGTGCTGGAATAGATGACTACATCATCCAGGTAGGCAGCACTATATGAGTTATGAGGCCGGAGCACTTTATCCACCAGACGCAGGAATGTTGTAGGGGCACCATGTAAACCAAAGGGAAGGACATGATACTGCCAGTGACCACTAGTAAACACAGTCTTCGCCTTTGTGGAGTCCATTAAAGGAACCTTCCAGTACCCCTTTGTCATGTCAAGAGTGGTCAAATATTTAGCCTGTCCTAGCCTCTCAAAGAGGTCATCCACTCATGGCATCAGATAGGCATCAAGCTGGGAGACTTAATTAAGTCGATGGAAATCATGGCAAAATCTTCAACTCCTGTCAGGCTTACTGAACAAGATGATAAGACTGGACCAGGGACTATGACTTTTGGGATCCTGTCCTTCCTTTACATGTTATAGCTGCTCGCTCAGCTGATGATTGGGTTGTTTCACCAAATAATTGAGTCCTTTCCTCTCCTTAACTTTATAATGACCTTGCCAGTGAGCTAGTAACTTAGAATGGAAGGTAGAAACAAAGTGTGGTGGACGGCCGAGCCCCTTGCCTGGCCGGAACGCCCCTTCAGAATATGTTCCGGGGGAGCAAACATGGGCTACCCAATCCAATACCTCCCCCGGGACAATAGATGGTAACCCCCCTGGGTTGCAAATGTGCCTCAGACTCCACCAGGGCTTCATGGGAGTTGGAGTTTGGTGCAGCCCTGTTGGGACCTGCAGGCGCCGCCAGGGGGTGCTGCAGCAGGAGTTGCTGGACCCTTATGGGCAGTGTTTTCACCACACCCAGAAGTGAAGCCAAAAATGGGCAATCAAGCACCTGGAGCACTTCCGGGTGCCTTATAAAAGGAGCCAACAGCCACCACTCAGGAGCCAGAGCCAGAGTCAGGAGGAGGGAGACAAAGCTTGACGGAGAGGAGTGGTGGAGAAAGAAGAAGAAGAAGAGGAGGAAGAGTTTGGTGTTGTGTTTTGTTTGTGGGACTGTGTTGTCCTGTGGGGACGGGGAAGGCGTTACCCACAGGCGAAGAAATTGAAATAAAACATTTATTTGTTTTATCAGTGTGCCTCCTGCATCTGTCTATGTCGGGTCAGGTGCCAATATAGTGCCTTTCTGTTACAAAGGACCTTGGAATTCCTGTAGAGACGAGCCCCGTTCATAATATTGGGCCTGTGCTGCTTGCACCTCTATGTGACTTTTAAGTAGGGGACGAATTTTCCCAAATCTATCAGTAATTGCACAATATATTCTAATATGTTTGTCGAGGGAAGAGCCTCTTCCTCTCATCCTTCTTTCAAAATATCCAATATGCCCCGGGGTTGTTGTCCGTATCATAATTCAAAAGGGGAGAAGCCTGTAGAGGCTTATGGGAGTTCCCAATATGCAAAAAGGACGAGGGGGACTCGCTGACCACATTGCGAAACATTTGTTTGAGAATCTGATTAAACCTCTCCACCAGCCCATTGGTTTGAGGATGATACACTGTGGTCTTCAGATGCTTTAGTTTAAGTAATTTGGCAATTTCCCCAAACGTCTCCGAGGTGAAAGGCATCCCTTGGTCCATCAGAACTTCCTTAGGGATGCCGCATCGCATAAAGACCCCTACCTATTCCTGTGTGATGGCTTTAGATGTGGCTGAGCACAATGGAACAGCTTCAGGATATCGGGTATCATAATCTACGAGGACTAAAATATATTTTTGTCTTCTAGCTGAGGGCTCCAGGAGTTCCACTAAGTCTACCCCAATCCTTTCAAATGGGACATCAATCAGAGGAATGGGAACTAGAGGAGCACTGTCCCTCCTAGGAATTTGTTGCAACTGACACTCTGGGCAAGATGTGCAAAAGCAATGAACCTCCTCATGAATTCCTGGCCAATAAAATTGAAACTCGATCTGCTCTAAAGTCTTCTTGGTGCCCATATGGCCTCCTAGGAAGTGGCCATGTGCTAACTCACACACCTCCCACCATTAGGTCCGTGGAATCAGCAACAACTTCCGTACCTCCCCCTCATGCCCCACTACCCGATACAAAAGGTAGTTTTCTAAAACAAAGTGTGGACCTTGTGGCATGGGCTGATGAGTGTGTTGGCTATTGACAAGAACCCCTGCATTTTTTGGAAACTTAAGGGAATCATCATTCCACTGTTCCCTTTTAAAAGAAGCCAGCATCTCTTTAAACTGATATTGTGTGTGGAGAGAGGGTCATGACTGACCTCAAGGAGTGTGGCTTCCTCCTGTGTCAATGTGGCAATGTCTGATGATGTTTCCACCCACGACGGCCCAGGAATAGACACGTCACATTGAGTGGCCGCATCTTCTTCCTCCGCTGGCTGGTTACACAGCATGAAGTCAACTTGAGATGTATCGTCTCTGTCTACAACTAGGTCTAAATGTGATTTGGGAGTGAAATGTGTTAAACCGCTTTTACTTTTAGACCAATCCCACCCCAATATCATCAGGAAAGGTGAATTCTGAAGGACTGCTACAGTTAAAATCTTTAGCGATCCTTCACAACTGATGATACAGAAGGCGGACCTGTACCAGCAGGTTTCTCCATGGATGCAGGTTAGACAAATTTTTGGCCACTGTTGTGGTAGCACATACTGGCAAGCTACAATGAAAATGTTGCTGCCAGTGTCAAATAAAGCCTCAGTTTTAAATCCATTAACGATCACCACTCCTGTATGCAGAATCGCCAGGGGATAAGATAGAGCACACCACCCTTAATTCCCCCTCCATTTGCATTCCTCCTCGTCCCTGACTACATTGCGTGTCCGTGGATTCGGGGACTTCAGCAGAAACTCCAGTTTGTAGTGGTGTGGCCAATTTGTTGGGATGTAATTCATCTGGGTTTGACTAAAGAATTTGTTCTACCCTTCCGGGTTGTGAGGCCGTCCTAGCTGTTTTTATCAGCTCCATGAGCTCTACCATGTTTTGAAACTGCTGTCCCCAGACTGGCTGGGTGAAGTACTTTCGAAAGCTATTTATTCTGCTCACCTGCTTCTGGGGCACCCCCACATTTAGCCAAGGGCTCGGCCTTGGTGGGGAGGAGGGCACTCTCCTCCGAGAGAGCATAATAAGCCCCTTTTGCCTTCCCCATCTGGACCAGCTTAATCCTGTGAGCCTCTCACGCACACTCCTCGCATTGTTTAGTTTGCCCAGTTATGTGTACTGGGAGCAGAGCCTGCACCAGGCTTTTCCGAACCACGGGACGAACTCCCCACCTAGAATCTCGGCCACAGTACTTTCCCACCTGGTTATGCGTCAGGTGCTGCTCCTGGTTCTTCAGGAAGTCCATCATCCTGCCAACTATGGCAGTTGTTATAAAGTTGACAAAAAGACACAAAAAGGTTTGGGTCTGCCACCTGCATATTGTTTTCCTGGATCCAAAATTGGATGAATACTGCAATAATAGTACAGGTTAGAGTCCACAACAGAGCTGATTTGAGAATATCAAGATGGCAATTTTAAAGCCAAACAGAGGAAGCGACTTCATCAATGGGACTGGAACCAGATGTGGTGTCATCATGGCCGGAAACAGAAGTGTAGTCATCAGAGCCAGGCAGTATTTCCCGTAAACTGGTCTGCAGAGAAGTGAGATAGAGAGTCAGTGTACTCCTCCACCCCCTGGTCTGGCGTGGAATTACTCTCATTCAGGCCCTTTAACTGCCTCCTATGCGCACGTGTGTGACACTGTATTAATATTTTAATCTCACATAGTCTTCATTTTACATGTTCAAAAATTAAAAAAGCTATTCATAACTTTGATGCACCTCATAAAATTCCTCTTAAATGAAACATAATTGTTGAACTCATACACTAAAATGAGAAACATCTTTCCCCAGCTCTGTGCCTTATCAGTTCATAACATAAAATAAAGAAACTTTAGAATATTGTATCTAATTATTATTCATAGTTTGTCCCCATTTCTCTGAATGAGCTACGTCACTCATCCAGCTCATAAAGAAGATGGTTCCCAACGCTTGTTTTAATCTGCCACTGAATAACATATTATGTTTCACTCCCTTTCCTTTTGTTGTATGTGTCAGAAACTATCCCATTCAAAAATGCAACAGCTGCACTGAAAGTAAAGAAACTTAACAAACAATGTAAAGCAGCTTTTTCTAGGCAGGTCCACAAATAACAAAGTTACATCATTCACCCTAGTAGGGCATGAACAACACAACGCAACCAGTTGATAACCAATAATGGGGGGAAAGTAAAACACACATGGGTCGACAGTTTGGGTTTTTAGTTTCTCTAATTTCATTTTCAGTTTCATTTGGTATATTTAATGACTTCACTGCATTGCCATATTCTATATTGTTTTAGGTTGCACACTCTGCCATTTTGAGTATTTTCACACCACAGGGCCCAGTTGCTGTCACTATACATTGAATATCTGACATTATCCTGGCAACACTATTTTAAGGTGCCAGCATGTTAGTATCAGAGTACGAGATTTCTGGATTCAAAACAAAACCTTAAGTCCCAAAAATGACTGAAAAATGGCCACTTGGGGGGAATCATCATATCTGGGTAGTCACTAAAAGGCAAATGTAGAATCTTTAAAAATAAAAAAAGCTCTGTATACAAAGGAATCTCTGATAGGCCTGTATGTACAATGTACAAATATACAATCCACCAGCAAACTATGTCCCAGTACACAAACCCAAAGAATAGTAAAAAAACACTGCAAAAGGTCTAAATCCAGCAAAAAATACTAAACAAAGCAATACAAATTAGAACAAACCAACATCATAAGCCTATTTAAATTAACTGTAAGGGACATAGCAGATAATACATCTTCTTCTCTCAGGAGCTCCCGTTAGGGGTTGCCACAGCGGATCATCTTCTTTCATATCTTTCTGCTCTCTGCATTTTGTTCTGTCACACCCATCACCTGCATGTCCTCTCTCACCACATCCATAAACCTTCGCTTAGGCCTCCCTCTTTTCCTCTTCCCTGGCAGCTCTATCCTTAGCATCCTTTTCCCAATATATACCAGGCATCTCTCCTCTGCACATGTCCAAACCAACACAATCTCGCCTCTCTGACTTTGTCTCCCAACTGTCCAACTTGAGCTGACCCTCTAATGTACTCATTTCTAATTCTATCCATCCTCGTCACACCCAATGCAAATCTTAGCATCTTTAACTCTGCCACCTCCAGCTCTGTCTCCTGCTTTATGTTCAGTGCCACCGTCTCCAACCCATATAACCTAGCTGGTCTCACTACCGTCCTGCAGACCTTCCTTTTCACTCTTGCTGATATCTGTCTGTCACAAATTACTCTTGACACTCGTCTCCACCCATTCCACCCTGCCTGCACTCTCTTTCACCTCTCTTCCACAATCTCCATTACTCTGTACAAGTATTTAAACTCATCCACCTTCACCAACTCTACTCCTTGCATCCTCACCATTCCACTGACCTCCCTCTCATTTACACACATGTATTCTGTCTTGTTCTTACTGACCTTCATTCCTCTCCTCTCTAGAGCATATCTCCACCTCTCCAGGGTCTCCTCAACCTGCTCCCTACTATCGTCATCAGCAAACATCATAGTCCACGGGGACTCCTGTCTAATCTCACCTGTCAACCTGTCCATCCATTACCATTGCAAATAAGAAAGGGCTCAGAGCCGATAATAATAATAATAATAATAATTCATTACATTTATATAGCGCTTTTCTCAGTACTCAAAGTGCTAGTGATCCCACCTCCACCTTGAATGCATCCATCACTCCTACTGCATAATACATAAATATATAAAAAGTAAATGACCAACAATATCAACATAAAGAAAAGAATCCAAAATGAACAAAAAAGACATTTGAATCCCAACCAGTGGATGAATGCTGTCTGAAACATAACAATTTTAGGTTCTCTTGAAATTTCTCAAATATACCTTTTGATTAATGTTTTGGAGTTTGGTATTTCCATATGGATGTATAGATAGATAAATGATACTTTGATCATGGCTTAGATTCCTGTTTGCTTTTGGCCATGGTTTTTCATTTGGTGTCTCATAACCTATTTTAATGTTACATTTGTGGCCTGTAGTGACCTATCTAACTGTAGATTATATTGGGAATCTGCAACTAAAGTTTATTAATTCAAATTACTAATTCCCTTACTAAATAACAGTGGGAGGTCGAGCTTTTAGTTACAGGGCCCCTAAACTGTAGAATGTTCTGCCTGCTACTATAAGAGATGCCCCTTCGGTCTCAGCATTTAAATCCCGGCTGAAGACTCACTACTTCAGTTTAGCATATCCTGACTAGAGCTGCTGATTAACTGTACAAACTGCATCTCTGTTGTTAGTCATTAGCACTAAAAAATAAGTAACATGATAGTTATAATTTGTTACTAACCCTCACCTATTCTGTTTCTCTTCTCGGTACTCAAATGTGGCACTTGGTGCCATGGCCCACCTGCCAAGTTGTTTTGCCTGCCTAAGGTAAAGTCATCCCTGATGGAGGATCGCAGGAATCATGGAGTAGAGGGGTCCTTTCATCGGATTGGCTGGCCCAGCGTTGTTTCAGCCGTGGAATGGCCAAATGAGGGAGGCAGCTTGATGGATGAGGTCTCCAGGACTCTAAACATATCCAAATCATATTATGTGATTTCATCTTCTGTTAAATTCTGCTTCATACTTCTAAAATTTTTATTTTCATACTGTATTGAGGATTTGTTCTGTTCTGTGTATTGTATTGTATTGTATTGACCCCCTTCTTTTTGACACCCACTGCATGCCCAACCTACCTGGAAAGGGGTCTCTCTTTGAACTGCCTTTCCCAAGGTTTCTTCCATTTTTTCCCTACAAGGTTTTTTTTTGGGAATTTTTCCTTGTCTTCTTAGAGAGTCAAGGCTGGGGGGCTGTCAAGAGGCAGGGCCTGTTAAAGCCCATTGCGGCACTTCTTGTGTGATTTTGGGCTATACAAAAATAAATTGTATTGTATTGTACTGTACTTATTCCATTCCTCGGGCTAGTTGTAGCACCAGAGAACATGTTATTCCCTCATCCTAACAGGTTCTCAGGAAATCACAGAAAAGTGCAGAGCAGCCAGAAACCTATCCAACTGATAATTATAAAATTACTTTAATAATTTCTTTATTACATGAGAAGCCTTTAGAATGAGCCTCTACTCTTTAAGATTCAAACCACCATTGTTGTTTTAGCCTGGATGAGTTTTTGAAAGAATTTAGGGCAATCAGCCCAAGAGGAGAATGTATTCAAGTGACTGGTACTGCCTTTAAAATCATAGCTGCAGATACAGTATATGTTGGGAGGAATTAATCTGTATTTCTCTTTTTAAAAATAAGTTCTCTGAGGAAAATAAAGATGAGCTTGCAAGCCACGATTAAGGGGCTCAGTGGATTCAAATTATAATGTAAATCCACTAGAATGGATGTAAAGGCTGTGTACTGCTACAAGTAACTGGGAGGTACACATCAATGACAGGCTGGATTATCATTATCAGTATGGCTCTGAGGCCAGTGTCCAAAGCTTTGGTCCTGAGAAGGAAGGGAAGAGAGAAATTAGGAAAAAGCAATACAGGAGCCAACAAACAGGCCATTTTTAAATCACAAAAAGTGGTCTCAGTCGTCGTCAACTGGGTTAGAGGCATAGCACATTGAGAGAAGCGGGGGGCAAACCATCGGTAATACCTAACCAACCCAAGGAAGGCTTGCACCTGCCTCTTTGTTTGCGGCCAGGGCCAGTCACATATGGCAGCAAGTTTGGACCACTGTGGTTTAATACATCCATTGCCCATCACATAGCCCAGATACTTAGCCTCGGTCAGCCCAAAAAACACTTCTGGAAGTTCATACTAAGGCTGGCATCGCAGGTGGTTCAGAGGACATCTTAAATGTGCTGTATTGTTCTGCCCAGATGCTGGAATAGATGACCACATTATCTAGGTATAGGTATACTAGGTTAACTATAGGCAGTATGGAGGTGGAGCATTTTGTCCACCAGATGCTGGAAGGTCTCTGGGGCCCTGTACAGCCCAAAGAGCAGGACACGGTACTGCCAGTGGCCACTAGGGGTGCTAAGCACTGTCATTTCATTTGCTGCTTCCATCATGGTGATTTGCCAGTAACCTTTCATCATGTTGAGTGTGGACAGATACTGGCATTACCCAGACACTCCAGGAGGTCATTCACCCTTGGAATGAGATATGCATTGAAGAAAGAGACTTGGTTAAACTGGCAGAATTTGCTATAGAAGTACCATCTTCAATCTGGCTTTAAGACTAACACCATTGGACTGGACCATGAACTGTGGTTGGCCTCGATTACCCCAAGTTCCAACATCAGTTATATTATTTCAACTCTACCTTCTTTACTTCCGGTAGGCATTAGGGCCACTTGTGAACCACCACACCTGGTTCAGTCACAATCGCAAGGGCTATCAGTTTGGTATGGCCCATCTTGAGATCTATGACACTGGTGACTAGAGTGTATGATGCCTCCCAGGTCCTTCTTTTGTCAAGAGCTGTGGGTATCCCCCTAGTTCAGATGTTCAGTGTCCGCTAACAGCAGCAGCATGAGACAGCTGCTGTGTCACTGGGGTTCAAGAGGTTGATGTGATACATGCGCTCCCTTGGATGCTGATTAGAATGGTAGACCAGGTTATCTATGAGACTTTTGTACTCCCAAATTTCACCTGTGGGATAGAAGATTGGAATGTGATGTGAGGATTAAGACCATGACTATGACCCTAGAGACAAATACATCCTCACGGGTCTCTGCAGGAATACTCTGAGAAACTCTGAAGGCCTTCTTAAGAGGACAGATTATTTCATATCTTTCCCACAGAAATAAATTGGAAACCAAGAAGGTATCAGAGCTAATCAACGAAATTACTAGAATAGATCAAGAACATGCCAGGTGTCCAAGTGAGGCGCTTCATAGGAAAAAGCAGGCTCTGCTTTCAGAACTCAACCTCTTGACAACTAAAGAAACAGAACAACTAATTTTTAAATCAAGACATCATTACTATGAACATGGAGAGAAAGCTAATAAGATCTTAGCTGAACAAATCCACAAGCAAGAAGTTTGCAATCCCAGCAATCACCAACACACACGGAGACAAAATCATTGACCATAAAAATATAATGCACACATTTAGAGACTACTATAAATCCTTATATTCTATATTCAAAAAGTTTGAATTACTGTTATTATATCTTATGTCTGCATACTTAACCTACTGCAATGACCTGGGTTCAGTCTCTGGCATATATTCATTAACTAAAGGTTATTTACTCTCCATAGTCAACTGATGAAATGTATTTCACAGGCAAGCATGGCACAACAGAAACAAAACACAGTTTTCAACAATTATTACTACATTAGAACATACAATCTTAGCATCGCTTCAATTTTGAGTCATTCTCTTACATCAGTCATGTGCAAATTAAAAAGCCAAAACAGTACAGATATTAAATTGCTACAACAATACTTATTGCACTGACATCTCATTTAATATAAAAGTATATATTCTACTGAGTTTAAAGAAGACAACACACAATCTAATGCATTTCTGGATGCATTACAGATACCACAAGTAGATACTCTCAGTGCAGAGGAATTGGAAAAACCTCTGGTGCTATCAGAATTACTAGATGCTATAAAGTCACTTCAGAGTGGGAAAGCAGCAGGCCCCGATGGCTACCCTGCTGAATTTTATAAAAAATTCTCCACTCACCTAGCTCCCCTTTTATTAGCAACATTTACAGAAGCTAGAGACAATAAAATACTACCTCAAACGTTTCGCCAAACATTAATCACTGTCTTTCCTAAACAAAATAAGGACTTATTACAATGTGCATCATACAGACCAATTTCACTTCTGAATAATGATGTTAAGATACTCTCCAAAGTCCTAGCAAGAAGAATGGAGAAAGTGTTGCATTCTGCAATATCACAAGATCAAACTGGATTTATTAAAGGCCGACACTTAGCTTCCAATCTTCAACACCTGTTTAATATAATATATTCACCCACAAAGTAAAACACCCTGGAGATGATATTATCGTTGGATGTAGAAAAAGCATTTGATATGATTGAATGGAACTACCTTTCATTTTTCATGGATCAAACTACTGTATACCAATCCAGAAGCTTCAGTTTGTATTAACAACATTAATTCAGACTACTTTAAACTAGAACGTGGTACCAGACAAGGATGCCCCTTGTCACCACTGCTTTTTGCAATCGCCATTGAGCCACTGGCAGTTTACTGTAGAAATGCTTATGAGATAAAGAGGATTATCAGAGAAGGACTTGAACAGAAAATTTCTTTACATGCAGGTGATATGGTACTGTATATATCAGACCTACAAAATACTGTGCCTGCAGTCCTAACAGCACTAACATTTCTGGTCTCAGAATTAATTTGAATAAAAGTGTGCTCTTTCCAGTGAATTCTCAAGCACACAATATTAGATTGGACACCTTCCCTTTTATCATTGCAGATCAGTTTAAATACCCAGGGGTAAACATCAACAGTAAACATAAAGCTCTTTATCAACAAAATTTCACCGTCTGTATGGAAAAAATTAAGCAAGACTTGCATAGATGGTTAACCCTTCATCTCACTTTAGCTGAAAGAATTAACATTGTTAAGATGAATATCCTTCCTAAGCTTCTCTTTTTATTTCAAAACATTCCAATATACATCAATAAATCATTTTTTAAGAATTTATATTCAACCATAACCTCATTTATTTGGAATTCAAAACATCCATGTATCTGAAGAGTGACACTATAAAGACCTAAGGTGGAATGTGGCATGGCTCTACCCAACTTTCAATTTTATTACTGGGCAGCAACTATACAAGCTATTAAAACCTGGACATGGGCACAAATACATGAACATAAACAGGCTTGGTCCGCAATAGAAATAAAATCCTTACCGTACTTCTTTACATTCCTTGCTTTGTACCCCAATAAATGCAAGTTATTGCCAATATAATAAGAACCCACTTGTGCTTCACTCACTCAGAATATGGAACTAATGTAGGAAGCATTTTAAGATAAAGAAGCTTTTATCTGTGGCATCTCTGCATGAGAACCACATTTTCCCACCCTCTCAAAGATATGCAGTTTTTAATATCTGGAAAACATTTAGGATTAAATCACTTAGAGATCTGTACATAGACAACGTCTTTGCATCCTACAAACAATTACATTCCAAATTTAATTTACCAGCAACACATTTCTTTCACGGTGGCGCAGTGGGTAGCGCTGCTGCCTCGCAGTTGGGAGACCTGAGGACCTGGGTTCGCTTCCCGGGTCCTCCCTGCGTGGAGTTTGCATGTTCTCCCCGTGTCTGCGTGGGTTTCCTCTGGGCGCTCCGGTTTCCTCCCAAAGACATGCAGGTTAGGTGGATTGGCGATTCTAAATTGGCCCTAGTGTGTGCTTGGTGTGTGGGTGTGTTTATGTGTGTCCTGCGGTGGGTTGGTACCCTGCCCAGGATTGGTTCCTGCCTTGTGCCCTGTGTTGGCTGGGATTGGCTCCGGCAGTCCCCCGTGACCCTGTGTTTGGATTCAGCGGGTTGGAAAATGGATGGATGGATGGACATTTCTTTCACGACCTTCAAATTAGAAACTTTGTTAAACAGAACCTGCCCAATTTTCCTCACCTCCTACCTCCCTCTACGCTGGAAAAAATGTTGCTCAGTCTCAAGGACTCAGACAGCATTTCTGCAATATATAAAATCATTGTACAGTCCCTCCCTTTCAAATATCAAAGAGAACAGTAAGAAAAGGATCTCTCACTCAATATCTCAGAAAAGGAGTGGAAGGTAGCTTACAATTATTCAACTCAAAATTATATATCGAGCACATCTGTCTCGCTTAAAATTGTCCAAAATGTTTCCAGGGCAAGATCCAACCTGCAAACATTGCAATCAAGTTCCAGTATCATTTGACCACATGTTTTGGACCTGTGCCAAATTAACATCTTTAAATGCCTATCAGACAGCCTTGGTGTCACAATCTCTCTTAACCCATTAACAGCTGTGTTTTGGTACTCCTAGATGGGTTAAAGTGAAGAAAGACAAACAAACTGTAATTACCTTCACTACACTATTGGCACTGTGATGGATGGCCGGCAGCTCAATGGAAGGATGGGGGAAGGCAGCTACTTGCCGACACTGCTTCCCCCAAAATGCTAGATGACAGCTCCCCGAATTCCCACAGGGCAGTATGGGACATGGAGTTCGGACACACAGCCCTGCTGGGTGCCGTGGGTGCTGACAGGAGGAGCTGTCAAAGGACCTGGAGATGTATTCTTTCTTTATAGCCCGGAAGTACGAGGTAGTCATGAAAACGGAAGTTCCGAAGTGCTTCCGGGCTGAAGAAAATCCCTGCTCTTTATTAGACCCAGAAGTGCCAGCCAGTTACGTGTTTGGAAGGACAGAAGCACTTCCGGGTTAAGGACTGATGGGAACCCAGCAGACGAGCCAGAGTTGGGAGGTTGTTGACAGAGCTTGCTGGGAGATGTGGAGGAGAAATTTATATTGTGAAGAATTGTGTTGGTATCAATTTACCTGTGTTTTTTGTGGCTGTGGTGCTTTAAAGGCACTATATATACGGAAGAAATAATTAAAAGAATAATTCTTGGTGCTTTTACCTGGTGTCCTGGAAGTTTGTCTGTTGAGTTAGAGGAGCAACAGCGCCCTCTAGTGTCACAGCACGTAGACTTATCTTGCTCTCCTCTTTTAAGTCAGTGGGTAACTGATGTTATATACTATTTGAAACTGGAAAAAAATCTAATTCTCACTTAGATGATCTGTGCAGAACGTTTTCAAAACCTGGCAAGATCTAATCAATAACATTTTAGAATATGCTTTTAAAGCACCGAGGAACCAGATTCTCTCCCCCTTTTATTTTATTTTTTTTCTCCATTCATCTTTATTCACTTATTAATGCATCTATTTACTTATTTTTACTAGCTTTAAGTTTTACTCTGCTGGCCTAGCTCTCTTTCTCAGGAGTGGGAGTTGATTTGTTTTCGATCCTGTTTTTGTAAAAATTGATTTATTTGTATGGAATGTTGTGTGATTTCAATAAAATGAATAAAATAAAGAAAGGACCATGACCCTTTCCCCCAGACAAATCTAGCACATACTGAACACCTATAAGATGCTCCTTCACCAAGAGACTGGATTGAACAAACTGCTCACACAGGTTATCAATGTGTCCCAGCATGTTCCGCGGAGAAAGGGCAGCTTCTTCCTTCTAGCCTTCATGGATCAGATTGCGTAGACCCCTGGGCTTCTGGCCTTAGAGCAGCTCAAAGGCTGATCCCAGTCTCTTCTATGTGTCTGAACCACCTTCCTCAACATCTGCTTGAGCGTTTGGTTAAAGTGCTTGATCAATCCGCCTGTCTGGGGATGGGAAATGGACGTTTTGAGGTGCTTGTTGTGGAGCAGCTTGGTAAACTCCCTGAAGGTACTCGATATGAAAGGCATCCTTTGATTCATCAGGACTTCTTTGGGGATGCCGAAAAGCGAAAAGTTCGCTTTACAAGTTTCTGGGCAATTGTTTAGGAATTATTATTATTATTATTATTAATTATTATATTTAGGGATACAGATTCTGGGTACCGGGTGGCATAATCCACTAGGAAAAGAATATAATTGTGCCCCTGGCAGAGGGTGTCCATGCAGAGCCGCTCGAAAGTGATACCAATTATCAGCAGGGGAACAAGAGGATTGTGGTCTCGGCAGGGTATCGGGGTCAACTGGCACTCTGGGCAGAACCTGTAAAAGAGGCACACCTCCTCAAGCATGTCTGGCCAATAGAAGCATGTCATAAATGCACTTGATTGTTTTTTCAGCACCTAAGTGCGCCCCCAGAAGATGGGTCACAAATCTAACAGAGGTTTGGCCAGGGAACTAGGAGTTGGCTCCAGGTTTCGCCCAGGCTTTCTGCCACCTGGCACAGCAGATTGTTATCAAGGACAAAGTGAGGAGTGGATGATGTGGAGCCTTTGGTGGGCTGCCCATTTATGGCTGCAATTGCATTACTTGTATTCTTCAGAGAATCGTCCTTTCACTGCCCGTGCTTAAATGATGCGGACAGAGTTTGAAACTGAAGCTGCAGTGAGATGAATCAGTAAGGGATCAAGGAGGTAGTCCTGCTGAGGGTTTCATCATCACTCTGTTTGAGATCTGTGAGGTCATATTGAGTGGATGTCCCTTTATCTGCTGTCTTGCATAACTGTGCTTTCCTCCGGGCACTTGGTTCCCGCACACTGTGAGGGTCGTCTCTCCAGGCTGGCACAGTGACTTCCTGTCAGGTTTTCTATGGGGCCAGTCTCTCAGAAGAATCACAGTGTATGGAGGTTTGTGCAACACCACCTTTTGCAGCCATCCGAGCTTCCACTAATCAGCAGACTCCGGGTATCTTTGGGACTTGCCGTGAGTGCAGGTCATACTGGCCTGCTTGCCATCATACTTTTCTGATGGGATGTAATGACTTACAACAATGGATGTGTTGCTTCCAGAATTGTAAAGGACTTTGTTGGTGTGTCCATTCAGTCTAGCCATGCCTGTAAAAGTAATTGTGAGAGGGTTAGGTGTGACACTACCTGTCTCCTTTTGCCCATCCACAGTCCATGGGATCTCTGCGGGGGTAGGTAGCCACCATATGTCCCAGCTCACCACAGCGGTAGCACCATAGAGGTAAGGGTGATCACTCCCTCTTCTTTGGAGACATCTCTGCATCTCCAGGTGTTGTCTGAGGCTTTGGGGCTTGGCTGGGGTGATAGTGGGAGTGGAGTGGGAGTGGAGTTGTTCCTCCCAGCAAGCACTCTGACTGGCGGTGCAGTGCCTCTCTATTATTTTTACGAGTACCTACATGTCCACCCAAGGTTGTCTTTGTACGGGACAGACCAGGTGCTCAGGGGAGACGTGGATGAGGAAATTGGCTGCCACCATCTTGACAATCTGCTCCACAGTGTTTTCTCTTGGCTGGAGCCAATGAGCCATTCTGCCCCGCAGGTCAAAAGTCTGCACCCTCGCAGGCTGCTCCATGTCA
The DNA here is from genome assembly GCF_900747795.2 of Erpetoichthys calabaricus. Taxonomy (NCBI): domain Eukaryota; kingdom Metazoa; phylum Chordata; class Cladistia; order Polypteriformes; family Polypteridae; genus Erpetoichthys; species Erpetoichthys calabaricus. The sequence goes on along the minus strand of NC_041410.2, from coordinate 58,063,983 downwards.
GATTTCTAGTCCCTACAGTGCTGGCCCTGGTAGGTTGTTGTAAGCCTGTACCAGGCAAGGATCTCCCTCTTTAGGATAGGGTAGTCTGCATCAGCCTGTTCATCCAGATCATAATAGGCATGCTGGGTTTCCCTCATCAGGAAGGGGGCGAGAAGCTCCGCCCACTCACATTGTAGTCACTTTTGGTGGGTGGCTGTGCTCCCAAATAAGAGCAGGTAGGTCTCAATGTCGTTCCATGGCTTCATGGGAATGAGCAGCTCCATGGGCCCTTGTCCCATGCCTGCTAGGTATATGTCAGTGGCTTCTCACTGCACTTTGGTGTCTATCAGCGCGGTATATTGCAGTTGCAGCTGTGTTATTTGGTTGGTCAGCTGTTGGACCAATTCTGCCATGTTGGCTGGATCTGCCATTGCTCAGGAATGATCCTGCCGACTGCGTCACCTGTGGCCGGGTGCAGGAATGACAGCCTCAAAACTCCAAGGGCCACCAACTGGGGCAACCGTTTTATTGTCTGGATACAAAAGCAAAAACAAAACAAAATGCTTTTGCCGTACATCCCGTTATGTGGAAAAAAACCATTACTAGCGAAACTCTGTCTGGCAGGTTGCTCAAGCCAATAAATGAAACCTCCTTCCAGGACTTCCAAGTTTTTATGGTGGCTGAAGTGGAAGGGACAGGGTCAGTTTCCCTCACTGGACGGCTTCTCGAGACTGTGGAGAAAGAAGGAAATGTCAATATTAGAGTCAGAAATGAGATACTGGAATATACTATTCCTCTTATACAAGTACAAATGGGGAATTTGCATTTTGAAGACTTACCCTCTTTTATCTGCTCGCTTGATACCAGGTATAACTGTTAAGGCTCTCTCTCTACCCTGAGATGGCAGAGATGGAATATGAACATAATTCTGTGGAATCAGTGCCAATGATTCTACTGCTTATCTAAAGGAGAACTACATCAGCCGCAGGTACATTTGACTGCTTAGTTTGTAACAAGTCTTTCTTGCACTGTGCCTCTCTCTGTCTGGTTGCACATACTAGGCAGGTTACATTAGGTGTCCTCTTGTTAAAACAATATAGTAATTGGTTTTGTAAGGAAACTGAATCTGGGGGTGGGGGTACATTTGTTTTAGGACTTGTATGAGTGGCATTAAAACTACCTTCATTAACTGTTGTTATGTGTTATGGGGTGGAGTGGTGGCTCTGAGGCTAGGGATCTGCACTGGCAATCGGAAGGTTGCTGGTTCGAATCCTGTAAATGACAAAGGGACTCTGATCTGTTGGGCCCTTGAGCATGGCCCTTAACCTGCAATTGTTCCGTCCTGGGTATGACGTTAATCTGCATCCAGCCCTGCATGTAGTCCCTCCAACCTGCAGGGAAAAACTTGGGGGTTGGTGGCAGAATTGGTACTCCAGCCACCATAAAAAAACCTCACACTGGTTCCACTCCATCTGAACTACTGTGGTGCTGAGGTGTCACCGGTTGCATGGCTGCACTCGTGTCCTAATCTGGGATCCTGAGTTGGTTTGTCGTGTGGTGGGTACGGCAATGTACTGTTTCAGGTTAGGAGCATGTGCTAATGCAACACATTGCTGCACCCACCACACGCAATTGAAACATTTACTGTGGCAACCGTCTCTCAATAGAATGTTTATGTTTTAATTGGTTTAAGCAAAATATACATGCTTTCTAGATTTGAAACAAAAGCAATGGAGGGCCACATTCAAAATAATTTTCAAATGTTTTTTTCAGAAAGTGGTGTTTAGTATTTAGTGGCATTTTGTAGTCCAATAGAAGCAGAGATCTTCTTTGCACAAAACAAAGATAGCTCTTTATGACCCTGCATAGACTATAGACATCTTAACAAAAATTTCAGTCAAAAATAAATTTGTGTCTTTATGTGCTTCTGTGGCAATCTGCAGAACTGCTGTAAATGGAAATCGTTGTAACCCAAGACCCAACAGTACATGCAGACTTAGGACAGTAACAAACCACACTAAACATAAATCCACATTAGCTTGATTAACCTTTTCTTTCTTATAGAAAAAAATCATACAATTTGTGAACTCTGTTTTTTTAATTGTTATCTAAATAATTATCAAAGGAAACTGTATTTGTGAGACTGCTGTCACTGTCCTGTTTCACTGACAGACCGAGGAGATCGTTCCTCCCCAACACTATGCGACTCCTCAATTCCACCTTGGGTGGTAAATGGTAACATTATTACAATGTTATTGACTGTTATACCTGCCTCGCACTCCCCACCTTGCACTTTTTAACCTGCACTGTGTTTTTATCACTCTTTAATTAATATTGTTTTTATCAGTATGCTGGAGTATGTGAATTTCCCCTTGGGGATTAATAAAGTATCTATCTATCTATTTCAAGACTGGCTTTTTAATGATCTCATCACATTTGTGATGTTCTAGTTGGTTAGATGGTTAGTCCTTATTGTTGTAAGTTTCCTAGCATTTACGCTTTGATTTCTTCACAGGTTGCCTGCACTTGCTTACTCCCCCACAAAGCGGCTCTCTGAGAATGTGCATGTATGCATGTGCCACACACTGTTTAAAGTTCTGTGTTACTGATGCTGCTCTGAATTAATGGAAGGTTACTATAGTTTTCCAACTACATTTAGTAAAATAAACATATAACAGCTAAAGATGTCTTCTTAAAACATGTTATTACTTTTACTGGTTTTATCCTAACTACAAAGTTACAGACAATAGTCTCAGAGTCAAAGCATAAACTGTATTTTTCTGTTTGATTCCTCTTATCTCTGGTTGGAAGCAATGCTTTGTTCCTATTCCTTCAGGGTCAGCTTCCTCTGGCACTCTTGGAAGGATGTTAATCATGCTTTTTGTATTTTTTGTTTGAAGATTTTTTTCCCTTTTTCATTTTGGTTACATTTTGTGGTTGCTGGGTACGGTGTAGTTAGAGCCTTTGAGGTTTCACATGCAGTGTTCCTCTTTTGCTAGCATAAAAAACTATGTCTGGTGGGAGGTCAGTGATAAAGTGAGTACCTTCTTCAGCAAGACAACTAGTTGTTTGTGCACCTTGCTGTCTTTTAGCGCTCAGTGCAGTACCTGTTTAGGACTCAGTGCAGTACCTGTTTCCAACTCTGTTATGGCTGGTCTCCCACTGTTACAGTCCTGCACTAGATTACCCTTTGGAATAGAAGGGCCGCTCAACCTTTGTTATGACCACACAATAAGCAATAGTGGTCTTGCTATAGAGCAGAAATTAAGGAAAGGGAGAGAGTGGACAGAGTAGTGCTTGCAATAGGTTAGAAATGAAAGACTGGACAATTTGCATTTCTAGGGTGCACATTCTGTAAATGCAACATTTTAATTGGTGCATAGTTTTGTCCATCAAGGTTGTCAATAGTTGAGCTATGGTTCTTTGTTCATTGAGTGGAGTAAACAGTGCAATACTGAGACACCCTTGGATGTAATTTGCCTGTGAATGATCAGTCTTATCAGATGTAGCCAAGAAACTACATTCCAAAGAGAGCCCCACTTGGAAAAACTTACACTTTAGCTGGAAGAAAGTGTTATTTCACAGCTGCATCTTAAGTAGGAGCATTATTCACAATAGACAAGTGGGCAATGCCATTCTATCCTACACTAATTATTGAAAGATTTTTTTTCCAGACCCTCATTGATTAATAAAATGGAAAAACAGCCACAGTGGTCCCCTGGTGTAAACTTGACAACCACTGCTTTAGACAAATATCAGGGAGGTACACCTCTTTCTATACAGAATAGAGATATGAAGCAGAAAAGAAAAAAAAATATTCTACAGGTTTCAATGCAATAAAATCAGTGCAAAAATAAAGAATCAGGCAAACAGATGAGTTCAGAAAGCAAATTTCTAAAAATTCATAATCTGTTTTTAATATGGTAGTTTTTTGATAATTCAAGGAAAAAAACACCATGTTAAAGTATGACCCTCTGTAAAAGCAGTTCTTACAATGAAACATGCTGTCACACTTTACAAGATGCTGCAAAGTGCACTGTTTGCCAGAATACAGTTATGCATTTGTGCAGGGTAGAAGAAATCAGAATTTTAAAAAAACATCTGAATAGTTTTTGCTATACAAGAAGTTTGAAAAAGTTTTGAGTCTGACCTATTAAGAGTAAGGCTAGACAAAAAACAAACAGGTTTTGCTTTTCAATATAACTCCACTGAACACCAATACCTCTGTTATAAAATTCACACAGCTTTTCTATGCCACCCAAATAAAATGTTTTGTGTTTCTTGTGAAACAACATTTCTGTAGCTGACATGACATCTTCATCATTGGAACAGCATGTCCCACAAAGGCAGAGTTCTTCAGAATGAAGAACAAATAGTATCCATTAGGCAGATTTGCAGAACAGTGTAATTATGGCATCTCTTCAAATACACAATTTTGCTGAGCATCATTTGCACCCCTTGTAGTTCTAGACAGGGCATTATCATGAAGCAGGTAGAGGTGTCTGACAGCTTTCTTTGCTGCTTTTTCCTAAGTGACTGCTGCTAAAGCCAAACCGAATTAACACAATGTCAACAAGTTATGTATGCCTGTTGAGGAATGTAATCAATAAAGACCAAATCCTCAACATCATAAAAAAGTATGCACATGATCTTACCACAACTGCCTTGGACCTGGATTTTCAGTGATATTGGAGAATAACCAGACTTCTGTCAGACTTCGGTATGACGTTAACCTGCATCCAACCCTGCAAGTAGTTCCTCCAACATGCAGGGAAAACTTGGGTCTTGGTGGCAGGATTGGCACTCCACCCAGTGTAAAAGAAACTCACACTGTTCTGTTTCATTCGAACTAGTGTGGCACTGAGGTGTCATCTGTTGCACAGCTACACTCAGGCCCTAAATTGGGATCCTGAGGTAGTTTGTTGTGTGGTAGGTGTGGCAACATGCTGTATCAGTGAATGCTCCCAGCCTCTCTTTCTTCTTTAACAAGGGTGATTTACACCATTTGAGAGATACAATAGGTTACAGGTATGCATTCATTTCAACAGGAGCACAGGCGGATGATGAGAATTCACCTGAAGTCCAAAGCCTTTACCACTACCCTACACAGTTATCCCACCATAATTGCCATATTCAGATAGAATACCGTAAGATAGTAGTACACTTAATGTGCCAGTAACAGACATAATTAAATGACTAGACATAACACAACATAGTTGGCCAGATTGAATAGTATAACTAAAACGTCACAGATAACATTTGTGCAAGCTCTGCAATGTTGGCTTGCCAACAAACGCAGCAATCTCTGTGTGCCAGTTTTTTTAATATTAATATTAGAGTTTTTACTTTTATGTTTTGATGTCACAGTTTAATCAGTCATTAATATATTAAAATGTACACCAGATTGAAAGTTACTTTAAATTACATGAACCAGCTAGGCTACATTTTTACAAGAGTGCAGTGGTGCTGGCATTATCAATGAACAAATAAGTTAATAGCATTTTAGAAAGAAAAGCTGCTAGCTATATATATTTTAAAGGCAAAGTTTGGACTTCGTTTATTGTTTTATAAGTAATGACTCAACTGCCACTGCATTCGTAAAAATGCATTACCTTAAAAGGAAAATAATAATTAATTCAACAATAACTAATTTAGGGTAGAAACACATGGACTTCTTCTCAGAGGCGTTAAATTGGCCGATAGTCTGATTAAGCAACAGTCTCAGTTGGGACAATGCAGCTGAGTAGTAACTGCAGGGTTTAGGGCATCAGCTGGTCCCCTGTATAAATGTTTCGCTGTCTGTTTTAGAAGTCTGTGTATTGGGTGAAAGGGTAGTAAAGCCTTACAATTTTTAGTACCACTGCCTCGCTGTTTCTGGTACACTTATTAGTTGTACCCGGTTTACTTATTTTCCATGAATGTTTTGGGTCCTCCAGTTACTCCCATTCCAAAGAACTAAAGGTTACATTAACTGATATATATGTTTTAGTGTTGAATTTTGTTCCTATTATATTTGATAGAGGCAAACATGCACGCGCAGTATAAAAAGCATTATATTATGGCCAACGTCAGCTAATGATTTCACTAATCTTTAAGAAGACGCTATCTCCCCCTTGTGGTTGTGAAGAGTCAACTCGATGACGCTGCCGCAGTATATATAGTACTTTTAACAAACCAGCATTTTTGAAAAGTTGTGATAAGTGTGAGGACTCTCCATTGTTTTGTTTTGGAAGGGGTGTGTCCGTAGTTCAGACACAGTTCTTCAGGACTGACAAAACTGTGACTAGCATCGGAATTTATTATATTTGTTATGCGTAAAAAAGGTAGTAGTGACGTACGGGAGAAGACAATTGTTTCATTTTTTCTGTAGTTTCAGGTTTTTCTTCCAGGTATTAAAAGGAGCGTAACTGTGCCGCGGCTCCTCCTTGTTTTTTTTTTTGGTTTTTTTTTTAGCAGTTTTTCATTTCTCAGGGACTTTAAAGATACAAAGAAAATAAATACATGCATATGGAGGAATAATTTCCAGTAAGAAGCTGCTGTTAACTGAAGTTTTGCTGAATGTAGATCTGTGGTATCTTCGTAATATAAATATATCTACGGACTAATATCCTTTCTGAACTCGTCACTTAATCTGTATTTTTATGTTTTACGTTTTGTACGAGTTTATTAGCAGGAGCTGAAGCATAATTTGTATAATTTTTGTTTTTAAGTAAACAGGAAGAGCAAGAAGCAGCAAGAGACAGCATGTACAGTATACGGACAAACCTTTATACCGATCTGCCAACAATAATCTTGCTTTCAGAGGTTTAACTTGCATTGGATGTTTTGCGCTATATAATTTAAAAAGTATACATTGGATTTTATCATGTTTTCCAGTTGCACTTATCCAATATGGCAGCCCCCAGTTTTGTGAAGTTTCGATTATGTGGAAAACAAAGATGATTATTCTTTCCAGTTTCTTATTTTAGCTTCCGTTAAAGTTTAAAGATCTTTTCATTTGGGAGACCAATGAATGCCAAGCAGTTATGCTAAGAACTAAAAAGGAACTGATCTTCCTGCCTTCGCATGCATTAATAGTATCGACGCAATGTGTGGCTTTTTGATTTGTTTCAAATTTTTTTATTTTTTGAAATACCAGCTAGAATAACTTTTTATGTCTGTGCATATATTGATCATGTGACGATGGCAAAACGTAAAAATACATTGATGTATTATCACGTTTACTGTCACAAGTTTCTGCAGTTCGATACCAACAATTGGTGCGAAGTTTTTCAGTTTTGTTTTTAAGCTGCACGGACAGGATAAGAGGCGGTGGAACCAGTTTTCAAGTTTGCGGAGACGCGTGGCCTGTGTTATGTCTGGATCTCCGGGCTCAGGTGGATCCAATCCACGGAAATTTAGCGAAAAGATCGCGTTGCACAACCAAAAACAGGCCGAGGAGACGAGGGCCTTTGAACAGCTTATGACTGACATCACTCTCTCCAGGGTAAGTAGGCAAATCTGCCGCCGTACCAAAGAAAAAAAAAGTGTACACATCAAGTTGCCTGTGTGTTTTGGTAATGATTGAATATTTTTTGTGCCTGTTTATGCGTGAAATGATTTGTATAGAGCGTCACGGTGACGCAGTGTTTAGTGTTTTTTGCCCCACAGAAATTAACGTCCAGTGTTGTGTTTTTCCCATATTTACGTTGGTTTTCCTTGTGGAAATTCTGTTTTCATTCAGGTTAATTCTTAAGTGTAGAATTGCACGAGTGCTGGTGTGTATCTCTGCACTGGGATACGACACCACATTGGATTAAGCCGATTTGTAGGATATTCACGTGTTTTCTTCGAGAAAATAACTTGAATGTTCTTTAGGATTAATGCGTGACTTGAGCTTTTTTCTTTAATCGATTAATCTGAAGAAAGTGGCAATAATTAACAGGTTTAACAAACGTAAGTTGTTGTTTTTTTCTTTTTCTCTGAAGTGTACCCCGGTCACTTTATCATCAGACTTTATGTGTAAAGAGCGGATGCACGCTCCAGATTTTCACCTTAGTTACACGGGATATTAGAAACGTCCTCAACTAAAATCATTTGTACGTTTCGGCATTTTCACAATCTTTTTAATTGCTGTGGCATTTTATTCTCCACTGTGGTTTAGGAAACGAAGAAAAGGCTAATTAAACCTTACTGAAAGACTGTTGTAGTGCAAGTTCTCTCCACCCTTACACTACTTGCCTTGAGGATATTTACAGTAAGTCTTGTGACTAATCTCTGAGCTCTCCGTGTAGATTTAGACCCAGAAGTTTGAATTTATAACTTTTTTTTTTTAACTTGCTTTACATTCACTGTGTCACAACTTAATAATATAAGAAATTCCAAAGCAGAATTTTAAAATTTTATTTCTTTTGAATTTTCCTTTGCAGGTACATTTTCTGTACATAGTTGTTTTATAAAGCACTATTGGTTGTATGTCACATAAAGAATATGAAACTTTGAATGCAGTTTTTGTTCAGGATTTTTTTTTTTTTTTTTGTTCCATTAGACATGACATTTTTAATAGATACCATGTGTTTGAATATATTCCTTGCCTTTATTTTAAGTCAGATACTGATTGAGTTAAAACTTTTGTCAAATATCTCTGGAAAAGTTATTTTACTTTTACAGCTTAAAGAAATATTCTCCTTTACAAATGCACTTTTTTCTAGCGCTTTTCTTTAATATACTATACTGTACATGTAATATGCATTTATATATACTGAGTATAAGTGAGTAACAAGATTTTAATGGAATATTATAAAAGTACGATTAGTTATGCCAGAATTGTTTATGCAGTGATTTTATTTTTTTCCTCGTCACACATGGACTTGGTCTCCAACAGTCTCAGCAATTTAGGTTTTACCTCAAGTTTATTTGAAGTGTCATTTTTGTCGGTGGACTTCGTAGTTATGAATCTACAGTACTGTACATAGACAATGTACATGAAATGTCCTAACATTCAGAATGCTGTATAGATAGCTGTCAATATTAAAAGCTTTAAGAAAAAGTCCTTTGTAGTGCTATTAAGCGAAGGTTAGCTGGAAATAAATGAGAGAAAACAGAAGTCCTACTTTACAGGTTCCTGAGAAAATAATAATCTAAAGCCCATATGCAGTGGTTTATCTTGTTTTAGAAAATACCACCATTGGCCAAATGTTGGTTTGCCAACAAAAAAAAGAAAAGCCAAAATGATTCTTTCCATTGCATGTCTAAGAATAGTATGCAAAGCTAATGGGCCTCAAGCCTTCATTTAAATAAGGTTTTCCCAACGTGAGGTGCTTTGGGGGGGGGGGGGGTTGCTGATGGCATTTCAGGGGTGTGACAAAGGGGAAGGGGCACATTTTCAAGTTTACAGAAATCTGCAAAGGCAAATTGCCCCATTTATATTTAATTTTTATGCACCAATTTAAAAAGTGTTTTAGTTCAATTTGTTCACATGCAGTACTGTATATGGTTTAAGTTCAGAAATTAGAAATTCGATTTTTTTTTTTTTTCATCTTGAAATGTGATATTACTGTTGTAGAGAGCACAAACATAGGGGTGCAAGGTAAAGAAATGGGTGGGAACTGCTGATTTAAATAAGATTGAGAGCTCTAATATTAGCTGGTTTGTCTTTCTAGAATCTTATCTATAGCAGAAAGCCGGGCTTACTGCAGTAGTTTTCTTTCTTGAATATTAAAAAGACTGTTATTGCTGAAGTGTATGCTGTGGAATACTCCTGTATTTACATCCACCTTTATGGATTTTGCCTTTTCCAAAATATAAGGGAGGATTACTTTCATTCTTTCAATATGTCACTGAACAATTATTGATTTAATAGAAATATTTGTTTATATTCAAGAACTCTCGTAAACGATGATCTAAATAGTTTTCTTTTCAGTTTTTTGTCCAGTTAAAAAGGTTATGAAGTTTCCCATTTTTAGTAAGAGAGAAAATTTTAACAACATTAAGCTGGTGTGCAGAAGCTAGAGAATATTGACATGCCCACTTATAAGGTGGCACACTTTCATGTTATGAATGTGCTAGTTACTTTGAAAAAGTCATTCACAGCAAGTGGATTAGACAAAGTGAAAAAAAACCTGTTTGGCTCCATGGAATTACTGCTGCATATGACTCATTCCATTATTTTTAAAAGCCCAGCATCAGGTCAGGTTGGTGAGTATGAACTAGTACAGCGTATTACTACACCCACCACATGACAAAACAGCTCGGGATCTTGGTTGGTAACCCCCACAGGCAGACATGTGGTCCAGTCCAACCCTCCAGAAATGAGCCTCTATCTGCTGCAGCCTGGTGTTACCTGGGCGTCACCTTGGCCTGGTCCAGCCACTGTGATCCGAATCACCCTCAGGGATTTGCACCAGGCTGCCGTAATGGCTTACCTGACGTTTCCTCAGAATGCAGGTAATGTGTCTCATTCGGGACTCCGTGAGTAACCGGTCATTCGACACATAGTCAAACCTGTGGTACCCAAGGATTCTCCAAAGAGACACAGTACCAAAGGAGTCCAGTCTTTGTCTCCGGTCACTGGATAGTGTCCATGTCTCGCAATCATAGAGCAAAACAGGAAGCACCACGACTCTAAAAACTTGGACCTTCGTCCTTTTGCATAGATACCAGGAGCGCCACACACCTCTTTCCAGCGGCCTCATGACACTCCCCTCACCCCACATGCTCTCCCAATCTGTCTAATGACTTCATAGGAAGAATCGCCAGAGAAATGAATGTCACTGCCGATGTAAGTAAACCTCTCGACCTGGTTGACTCTCTTTGCAAACAGATGCATTAATGACCTCTTAGGCACAACCATCAGCAAAGGCCTGCATCTTGGTTTTTATCCAGGACACTCGCAAGCCAAGACACTCTGACTCCTTGCTTAGTCTTTCGAGAGCCCCAATTAAAGCCTCCATTGACTCCACAAAGATCACAGCATCGTCAGCAATGTCAAGATCAGTGCATCTTTCTTCACCAACAGATGCCCCACAGCCAGAACACACCCCTGACGAACCCCAGACTCATCTAGGAAAAAATGCAGAGGTTCTGCCTCCACTCTGCACAGCACTAGTGCACAAAGGCTACAAAAAAAAAAAAACTCTGCCGATATTTATTTGCATAAAAAAAAAACTCTGCCGATATTTATTTGCATTTATGCTCAATGAGAACCCCCAGTGCCAGGATGTGATAGATGGTAGTGTTCTTAGGCATAAAACCAGACTGCTGCGGTCGCTGTTAGGTGAACAAGTGATCACAGATCCTATCGAGGACGACCCTAGCAAGGACCTTACCCGGAACCAAGAGTGGTGCTATCCCCCTGTAGTTGCCGCAATCCAGTTTCCAGATAGGGATGACAAGTCCTGTTTTTCAGTCATTTGGAATTACGGCAGTCTCTCAAATGAAAGCAAGGAATGCTTGCAATGCCAGGAGGGCAGCCTTACCACCAGTCTGGAGAAGTTCACCCTGGATACCACAGATCCTTGTAGCTTTCTCTACCCTCAGCTGGTTCACCAACTGTGTAATCTCTGTGAAATTGGGTGGTTCACAGCTAATTGGAGGACGAGTCTCAAGAACCTGGGACCCAGAGATGTCCAATGTCCCAGCCGGAGGATCAGCTTTAAACAGCTGCTCAAAGTAGCCTTTTTTTAAATTGTATTAATTTTATTGAAATCTCACAACATTCCATACAAATAGATTGAATAAAGATAAATGGAGGAGAAAAAGAAAAGGGGAGAGAATCTGCTTCCTCGGTGCTTTAAAAGCTTATTCTAAAATGTTACTGATTTAGATCCTGACAGGTTTTGAAAAAGATCTGCACAGATCCTCTAAGTGAGAATTAGATTTTTTTTCTAATTTCAAATAGTATATAACATCAGTTAACCACTGACTTAGAATAGGTGAGTTAGGATTCTTTCAGTTGAGCAGGATAAGTCTACGTGCCAGTAGCGCAGTAAAGGCAATTAGTTTGTCCTTCTCCACTTTAAACCCATCTGGGAATACACCAAACACAGTTGTTAATGTGTTAGGAGGGATTGTGACACCAAGGCTGTCCGATAGGCATTTAAAGATTTTGGTCCAGAATGATATTAATTTGGTGCAGGCCCAAAACATGTTACCCAGTGAGGCTGGAACTTGATTGCAGTGTTTGCAGGTTGGATCTTGCCCTGGAAACATTTTAGACAATTTTAGATGAGACAGATGTGCTCGATATATAATTTTGAGTTGGATAATTGTATGCTTTGCACATATGCAGCTTGAGTGACTTCTCTGCATTGCTACCTTCCACTCCTTTTCTGAGATATTGAGTGAGAGATCCTTTTCCCATTGTCCTCTTGGATCTTTGAAAGGGAGGGACTGTACAATGGTTTTATATATTACAGAAAAGCTGTCTGAGTCCTCGAGACTGAGCAATATTTTTTCCAGCGTAGAGGGAGGTAGGTGAGGAAAATTGGGCAGGTTCTGTTTAACAAAATTTCTAATTTGAAGATAGTGAAAGAAATGTGTTGCTGGTTAAATTTGGAGTGTAATTATTTGTAGGATGCAAAAACGTTTTCTATGTACATATCTCTAAGTGATTTAATCCCACGTGTTTTCCAGAGGGTGGGAAAAGGTGGTTCTCGTGCAGAGGTGCCACAGATAAAGCTTCTCTATCTTAAAGAACTTCATACATTGGTTCCATATTCTGATTGAGTGAAGCACAATTGGGTTCTTAGTATATTGGCGATAACTTGCATTTAATGGGGTATAAAGCAAGGAATATAAGGAAGTACTGCAGGATTTTATTCCTGTTGTGGACCAAGCCTTTGTATGTTCATTTATTTGTGTCCATGTCCAGGTTTTAATAGCTTGTATATTTGCTGCACAGTAATAAAATTGAATGTTGGGTAGAGTCATGCCACCTTCTGCCATAGGTCTTTGTAGGGTCACTCTTTGGATACGTGGATGTTTTGAATTCCAAATAAATGAAGTTATGGTTTAGTCTAATTTCTTAAAAAAATGATCTGTTGATGTATATTGGAATGTTTTGAAATATAAAAAGAAAAGCTTCAGAAGGATATTCATCTTAACAGTGTTAATTCTTCCAGCTAAAGTGAGTTGAAGGGTTGACCATCTATACAAGTCTTGCTTAATTTTTCCATACAGATGGCAAAATGTTGTTGATAAAGAGCTTTGTTTACTTGTGATGTTTACCCCTTGTTTTGCCTTGGTAGAGTAATATATATTGCTCTACTTTCCCCTATTGTATTATTAATATGTAGCCTTAGAATGCCTAATCTCACAGACTTACCACTGTTTATAAGGTATTATTGTATATAACTTATCCCCACCTTCCCTTCTATATCTATAACCTTAGGCAATTAGATGTAGTAAAAGACAAGCAGAAGTTAAGTTACAGTTTAAACAATGTATTAGTATTATTGATAATATTCATAAATAATAACAAAATACAAAGTACATTTGAATATTGGCAACCATACAACCTGATTAAATGATGATATGTAGTTCAGGTGGCACACAGTCTTCTGGTTACTTAAATGTCTCTAGTTAAGGCATCATTGATGCTCAGCTTTCAGCCACATGTCTGTTCAAAATGGCTGCTGAGCTGTGCTGTTCATTGTGTTCTCTTCATCATCACAGGTTAGCAAGAGAGATGCTTCTTCCTCATATGTTGGTTGGTAAGAGAGAGATACTGAGGTTAAACACATACATTTATAGATGTTCTGTCCAATCCCGAGAGCCAGTAGGACATCATGGTACTTAAAGGCCTCTGAGACAAGCCAATTCCAAACAGCCATACCTCAGACCAATGGGGGAAATAGAACATCTTAACACCTGCCCCCAAACCATATGTTAAAGTACACCTTAGCCCATTTGCGGGGGTAGAAATGACTTTAGCAAAGAAACACTTGCCAAACTGGTTTAAAACACACATCCCCCAAATCCTGTCGTAAAATTCAAACAGACCCATTCCTAAATTACATTGCTTTGTCTAAATTACAAATAAAGATATACAGTACACAATATTTATCAAGTTATATGTAAAATCTCACATCACAACACCCCTCGGTATTTAAACTGATCTGTGATGATAACAGGGAAAGTTTCCAATCTAATAGTGTGCTTGAGCATTCACTGGAAAGAGCACACTTTTATTCAAATTAATTCTGAGACCAGAAATCTTTTATAATTCTGTTAGGACTGCAGGCACAGTATTTTGTGGATCTGATATATACAGTACCATATCATCTGCATATAGAGAAATTTTCTGTTCAAGTCCTTCTCTGATAATGCCCTTTATCTCATAAGCATTTCAACAGTGAACTGCCAGTGGCTCACTGGTGATTGCAAAAAGCAGTGGTGACATCCTTGTCTGGTACCACGTTTTAGTGTAAAGTAGTCAGAGTTAATGTTAATACAAACTGAATCTTCTGGATTGGTATACAGTAGTTTGATCCATGCACAAATGTTTAGGCAAAACCCAAATTTCTCCAATGTAGTGAAAAGGTAGTTCCATTCAATTGTATCAAATGCTTTTTCTGCATCCAATGATGATGATATCTCTGGGGTGTTTGACTTTGAGGGTGAATATATTACATTAAACCAGCGTTGAAGGTTGGAAGCTAAGTGTCGGCCTTTAATAAATCCAGTTTGATCTTGTGACATTACCGAAGGCAGTACTTTCTCACTCCTTCTAGCTAGGAATTTGGAGAGTATCATAACATCATTATTTAGAAGTGAAATTGGTCTGTATGATGCACATTTGTAATAAGTCCTTATTTTTGTTTAGGAAAGGCTGTGATTATTGCTTTGCGAAAAGTTTGAAGTATTTTATTGTCCCTAGCTTCTGTAAATGTTGCTAACAAAAGGGGAGCTAGCTGAGTGGAGAAGTTCATATAAAGTTTGGCAGGTTAGCTGTCCGGGCCTGCTGCTTTCCCACTTTGAAGTGACTTTATAACATCTAGGAATTCTGATAGTGCCAAAGATTTATCCAATTCCTCTGCACTGAGAGTATCTATTTGTGTTTTCTGTAATGCATCCAGAAATGCATTAGATTGTGTCTTCTTTAAACTCCATAGAGTATATACTTTTGAATGAAATGAGATGTCAGTGCTACAAGTATTGTTGTAGCGATTTCAATATCTGTACTGTACTGTTTTGGCTTTTTAATTTGCACATGCCAGAGATGCAAGAGAATCACTCAAAATTGAAGTGATGCTAGAATTCTATGTTCTAATGTAGTAATAATTGTTGAGAATGTTGTTTTTGTTTCTGTTGTGGTATGCTTGCCTGTGAAATACATTTCATCAGTTGACTATAGAGAGTAAATAACCTTTAGTTAATGACCATATGCCCGAGACTGAATCCAGGACATTGTAGTAGCTTAATCAAACTTTTTTTGGACCTTTCTTGACATGAATTAACCTTAAAGTATTTATAGAATTAGTTGCAGAAAGTTTAAAACCATGCATGCCAGGAATGATTTGCATTGAACCGATCTGTATTTGTGTGTCAAGGACTAGGTTGTTTCTTTATTTTGATTTCCAGAGTTGTCGTCTGATGTAGCTCTATAAAAAATAAAACAATTGCTACCAAACTCTGGGCTCACTGCATGTATGTTTTCCACTTTTTTCGTTAAATGTTTGTAAAGGTATTAACACTAATCCACAATAAGAGTGCTTGATTATTTATTTATTTATTTTTTTATACATGCAATAGATAATGTAAACCCTTACTATCTAATGTCGCTTATTTGGAGTATACAATTCATTGTGTATAATAGGGGTTAAATACTAGTATAGAATCGGAACCATAATCACTTTATTGCCCACTATCATTGAATCATTTAAAGGACACCTTTGGTGTTTTATCAAGTTGAGATTATTTCTTCACAATCATGGTATTTATTTGCCATGTGTAATTCTGTTTTAAAGTGAAGCATTTTATACAGTACATCAGAAAAAGTTACTTAGCCTGTTCTTGGATTTTAAAGTTGGGGGTTAGGGTCCAAAGGTGAAAACAAAAGCCTTAAAACTTACCACATTTGTCTACTCCTGAAGCAGGAAAAAGTTTCAATTTAAGAAAACATACCTTCCTTGTTTCCAAGGCATTCTTATGACAACAAAAGTAAATTGGAAGTATTGGATTTCATCAGATTCTTGACACTGTTTTCTGGAGGAAAGGGTACATTTAATGTTTGCTTGTCTGCTCTTAGTTGCCGTGGTGGGTGGTTTGTTCGTTTTTATCTGTTCAGTCAAGTACAACTCTCGGCCACTCTGTGGATCAGTGGTTTCCATGTCTCGATCTCGCATGACTTGTTTCAATTCTTCATTCTGTCCAGTATCTTTCTTGATTGGT
The DNA here is from genome assembly GCF_900747795.2 of Erpetoichthys calabaricus. Taxonomy (NCBI): domain Eukaryota; kingdom Metazoa; phylum Chordata; class Cladistia; order Polypteriformes; family Polypteridae; genus Erpetoichthys; species Erpetoichthys calabaricus. The sequence continues at coordinate 58,047,633 of NC_041410.2, read as the reverse complement.
ATCTACCAAGCGAGTTCTTGGGCAGCCTATTTCTCATTTGCCACTGTCCATTCCAAGCATGATTTTCTTCTCAAGCAGCCTGCTTTGCATGATGTGACCAAAGTAGAAGAGCTTTTGCTTTATCTTGGCATCCAGTGAGAATTTCAGTATGATTTGTTGCAGAACTGCTTGATTGTTCTGGTTTCCATGGAATGCATCTCCAGCACCAATAGCTCAAATGCATCGATCCTTCTGTCTGCCTTTCTCAACATCCAGGTTTTGCAGTCATATATATTCCCATTGGGATTAATAAAGTATCTATCTATCTATCTATCTATCTATCTATCTATCTATCTATCTATCTATCTATCTATCTATCTATCTATCTATCTATCTATCTATCTATCTATTGTTATTAGGGGGGTGGAGGAATGATCACGTTAACCAATCTACAAGTAAAGACACTTTTCCATTTGCTGTTAATGCTGACCATCGCATTTCTTCTAAGTGCCCACTGTCTCTAGATTTCAGGGGTGAAATCGCCATCATGATCAATTTTAGAGCCAAGAAAGATGAAATCTTCAACCAGTTCAATTTCTTCATTGTTGATATTGATGTTCACATTGCTGTTGTCACGATCTTTGATATTCAGAAGCAGTCCAACCTTCTCACTTTTTTTTTTTTTTTTTTTGACTTTCATGATCAGATATTGGAGATCCTTCTTGTTTTCAGCCTGGAGTGTAGTATTGTCAGAGTATCCGAGGCTGCTAATGTTTCTGTTGCCTATTTTCAAGCCAATCTTCGACTCATCCAGGTCTGTTCACTACATAATAGCTTGAAAACCACTGGCGGCAGGGTACATCCTTCGTGTGTGCCCTTTCTGATTTTGAACCACTCTGTGTCTCCATATGGTGTTCGGACTGTAGCTTCTTGATCTTGATGGAGCGATCTTATGAGTTTTGTCAGGTGTGGTGGTGTATCCTTTTTCATTCAGGCAGGTCCAGAGCTGCCTATTCTGAAGAACATCAAGTGCCTTCGAATAATCAATGAAACACATGTAGAGGTCTTTCTGATACTCCCTGGTTTTTCCATAATCCATCGAAGTTTGGAAATGTGATCATCAGTCGCTTTGCCTTTTCTGAAGTCTGCTTGCACATCTGATATTTCCCTGTCAACGGTTGTACTCCAGTGTTGTTGGATAATCTTCGGAAGGATTTTGCTTGCATGTGGTATCAGGGCTATGGTGCGGTAATTTTAAACAATCCTTCATGTCTCCCTTCTTTGGAATTGGGATGAATACTGATCTTTATCATTCTTTTGGCCACTCACATGTGATCTATATGCGTTGACATAACCCCTTTAATTCTGCCGTTGGTATGGGCTTGAGCAATTCTGCTGGTATGCTTTCAGTTCCTTGGGCTTTTCGGTTGGCTAGTTGATTCATTGCCCATATGACTTTTTCCTCTGGAATATCTGGCTCCAGTTCAAACATATCATGCTCCTCCACTGGGTAATTCTAATGTATTTTTTCCATTGATCACTTACTGCTTGCTGGTCATGTAATTCCTGTCCATTGTTCCTCGAACTGTTGCCTTCCAAGCCATGAATGTTGTCTGTGCCCTCTTCACGTGGGTGTAGAGTTCTTTTTGTGTGTGACATTTTCTGTTCGCTTCCTACATCTTCTGAATCTGTTCATTCCAATAGTTCTCTTAATCTTTTCTGGCCTCGCTTTGAAATTTTGCTTTGGCCTTCCTTCAGTCTTCTGTGATGCTAACGCTTGAACCGGAATCCATTGGGCTGATTTTTGGTGTTCTCTTGTATGGGCCATATTCTAAGGCTGTTTCGATAATGCATGATTTCACTTCTTTCCATACCTTATCTGGTTTTCTTCCATAGGGAGGTGGTCAAATCTATTCTTTACTTTGAATTTGTAGCTGTGGCTGATCTTGTCTGTGTTGAATTTCTTTGTAGCTGCCATTTGTTTGATATTGCAGAATCAATCTGTGTCTACCATCAGTTGGTGATCTGATCTGTAGTCTGCACAAGGGTATGTCTTTACTGCCAAGACCAAACTCTCTGCCACTTCCTCTGACACAGGATATAATTGATTTGGTTCCTGTGTTCTCCACTTGGTGATATCTAGGTGTACAGCTGCTGTTTGGGTTGTGGGTGGAGCTTTGACATTTTCCACAAGTGTATTCGCAAGTCACCAAATTGTTTCAGGCCACATTTATCATACTTGGGTCTCAGCAGTTCTGTTTCTTCAGCAGTTATGTTCCGATTTGTTTATTAAAAAAGTGATGCTTTGCAGAAAAGTGTGCCAAGTGTGTGGTATAGTGGCAGAGCTGTCAGTAGCTTATGTGCTAAAACCATCTGACTTGAGTATTCATGTGCTCTGATTCAATGTGTGTGCCAGTGCAGACACATGTATTCAAATATGTTTTCTCGTGTCCTGTCTACTCATAATGGTTTTATATATATATATATATATATATATATATATATATATATATATATCTATTATATAAAAAATCTTGGGTCGAGATGTGATCATCTCGGAGAGACACTTTGACGTCACACGAGACTAGACATTACAACCTTAGAAAGCAAAACCCGTGAGACGGTGACTTTTGCACGTCACGTCCTACTTACAAACAATTTAAAACAAGTTCACGGACATCTAACCTCACAGTTGAAATGCTTTTGGCAGACGCACTTCATGTGCTCCCAGCTCTTAAAAATGTTATACATTCTAGATGGCACGTGAACGACTGAGCGAAGATAAAGAGTAGTGCGTCAAAGAGACACGAAAGCGGTGGTGAGAAAAGAAGGCTAATAATCTATGTGCAAATTCAGAAAATAAGGAAAATAATAATCGGCCCTTACATCCCGCGAGAGACACTTTGACGTCCCACAAGACAAAGCAGTGAGACAAAAGGACAGCTGCTGTACAGGCTTTTAAATGATCGATGTGCAGTGCAACAAGCAGAAGAGGCAACTCGACAACAGCAAGCAGAAAGACCGTTCTCCTTAGAGTGCGTTCAGCTCCCCCTTTCACAACCTGAGCGGCAGAGACACGAAGTGGTAGGCACTTAGAGCGCCCAAGGGGGGTTGGGGTGGTGAGCTTGGGGGTGGTAAGTCGAGGACACCTGCTGTACAAGCTTTGAAATGATCGATGCATGGTGTGAGTAGCAGAACCCGCAGCACGTCAGGAGGAGCAGTAAGAAAGCAGGTAATCCGTCTGCATCTCCAAAGTGGCCACCCACTTCACAACGGAGTGGCAGAGATGTGAAGTGGCTGGTGTGTGGCGCGGCCCGGGTTTGGGGGGAGGGAGTGAGTGGGCTCACAAAGCCCCCTTATATATACACACACACACATATATATGTGTATATATGTGTATTGTGGCAAGCGGCTGGGGGCGGTACCCAGCTGGGATGCCCAGAAGGACCGGAGGAGGGATTACGCCTCCTCCAGACCAAGCCATGAAGGGGTGACCACCCTGGTGGCTTTGGGGACCATGGGAACAACCACCGGGGGTGCTCCAATGCCTGAGGAGCCCTGGCCCTCAGCACTTCCCCCCAGCACTTCCGGGTGTGGCGGAAGAAGACCAGGGACACCTGGAGTGCTTCCGGGTGCGCAGCCGGTACTTCTGCCACACTGGGGAGTGCCAGCGGAAGCTAATCGGGAGGCACCTGGAGCACGTCCGGGTGTGTATAAAAGGGGCCGTCTCCCTCCATTCAATGGCTGGAGTCGGGTGGAAGAGGACGGAGATCGGAGGAGAGGAGTGGAGGCGGTCAGAAGAGAGAGGCATTTGGAGAAGCCAGGACTTTGCTGGGGTGTGTGCTGTTTATTTGTAAATATTATTGTAAATAAACGTGTGTTGGGTGATAAAATGATGTCTGCCTGTCTGTGTCTGGGCTGTTCCACACTGTGTGTGTGTGTGTGTATGTATGTATATGTATATGTGTATGTATGTATGTGAATGTACAGTGCATCCGGAAAGTATTCACAGCGCATCACTTTTTCCACATTTTGTTATGTTACAGCCTTATTCCAAAATGGATTAAATTCATTTTTTTCCTCAGAATTCTACACACAACACCCCATAATGACAATGTGAAAAAAGTTTACTTGAGGTTTTTGCAAATTTATTAAAAATAAAAAAATTGAGAAAGCACATGTACATAAGTATTCACAGCCTTTGCCATGAAGCTCAAAATTGAGCTCAGGTGCATCCTGTTTCCTCTGATCATCCTTGAGATGTTTCTGCAGCTTAATTGGAGTCCACCTTGTGGTAAATTCAGTTGACTGGACATGATTTGGAAAGGCACACACCTGTCTATATAAGGTCCCACAGTTGACAGTTCATGTCAGAGCACAAACCAAGCATGAAGTCAAAGGAATTGTCTGTAGACCTCTGAGACAGGATTGTCTCGAGGCACAAATCTGGGGAAGGTTACAGAAAAATTTGTGCTGCTTTGAAGGTCCCAATGAGCACAGTGGCCTCCATCATCCGCAAGTGGAAGAAGTTCGAAACCACCAGGACTCTTCCTAGAGCTGGCCGGCCATCTAAACTGAGTGATTGGGGGAGAAGGGCCTTAGTCAGGGAGGTGACCAAGATCCCGATGATCACTCTGTCAGACCTCCAGAGGTCCTCTGTGGAGAGAGGAGAACCTTCCAGAAAGACAACCATCTCTGCAGCAATCCACCAATCAGGCCTGTATGGTAGAGTGGCCAGACGGAAGCCAATCCTTAGTAA